>NC_060277.1:12769206-12881663 GCF_021613505.1 Equus quagga
GCTGCGCGCGGTGCCGCCAGGTCCGCGCCGCGTCCTGCAGCGCCGCCGCCCCTCCCCTCGCCCAGATGGGTCCATCCTCCTCCTGCCACAAATCCTTCCACCTGCTCCCCGCCGCCCCCCCTGCTCTCAACTTCTCCCCGCCCGGCCCGGGCCGCCACCGAGGGGGCCGTGGGCTGAGGTGTCTGCGCAGCAAGGAGCTGCCGTGGTGGTGGTGTGGTGGTAGCGGTGGTGGCGCTGGGGACCGCGGGGCGCGAAGTCCGGGCAGCATGGCCCTGGCTTGCTGGGCTCGTGTGGGTCCTGCTCCCGCCGCCGAGCCTGGAGCACTCGCGCGAGCGAGGCGCATGTGTGCGTGTGTGTGTTCGGGGAGAAGGGACGAAGAGGAGGGTTAGGGAAGGGGGATGGGGTGATGAAACAGGGGTGCCGCCTAGGTGTCCCGACCCGCTGGAGAGTCCGCGTAGCGGAGCAGTCGGAAGAGAGATGGAAGGGGCCCGTATGGCCGACTCTCCTCCAGCAGCCCAGCCCCCGGCTCCCGAGCATCTGCAGGGCCCAGAGCGGGGAGAGTCACGGAGCCGACCCTGCTGGGAAAAGGGACTGACCGGGTGGCTGCTGGAGTTGGTGGGGAAACTGGGAACCGGAGGGGATAGCGACACAAGGAGTTGCCGTTGCAGCTTCAAACTATTATGTGTTTTCACTCAAGAAATTAAAGGATCAAAGGCAATTTTAGCCCTCAATTACTTCATTCTCACGGGCCGTCCGGGTCCGGTGCGCATTCCTTCTGGTGGATGCTCCAGCCTCCTCGCCGGAGCGCCGGCCAGAAGCTGGGCTCCGGCTCGAGTCACCTGCGGAGACACGCTTCGGAGCCCGCTGCTGCCACCTGCGGGCCGAAAGCTGAAGAGCGGAGCCGCAGGCTCAGGTGGCGGCCCCTGGGGCCTCGGTATTCAGGATTCGAGCATTAAGTTTCCTCTCTAGCCCCGGGCTTCTTGTGACAGCATTCCTGACTAACTGTCCCAGGAAGTGAAGGTGTTCTGCCGAGAACCGCCGGGGAACTGTGTCCTTGGAGTGAAGTGCCGAGATTGATAAGAAAAGAGAGCGGTTTAGGAAAGTAAATAGCAAGCATCTTCCCACACCCCCTTAAGAGATTAAGACTGATGAAACCACATCAAGCAAAGAGCTTTCCGTAGCAAGTGGGGTTTGGTCCCGCTGAGAAAATGACATTTGTGTAGGATAACATTATCCTGGCAACCACAAATAAGGATCCCAAAGGACTGCTTTCATTGAGTAAATATTGCGACCTAGCAGAATGACTAAATGTAACGAAAGTGAACAGGGCATAGAGATCCGCGTCTCTAGAAGCCTGGAACTGAATTTTCAGAAATGGTTTGTCAATCATAGCGGAAAAGGAATCTGATTTGTTATATTTATGGAATGTGGATATTTTATTACTATAATGAGAATGATGGCGTTTACTCGCCCCATTTGTAAATGGGCTTCTCTGAAAAGTGCTTTTCAATGTTTAATGAAATTACAAGAACCCAGTATATGCTCTTACCCGCAGCAGGGCTTCGCAAGCAATAGCTGCTCCACAGCCTTTGGTGAAACTGAAGCCAGAGGTATCTAGTGGCAGATGTGTCTTTTAGTTGTTAACTTGCTGTCTTTACACGTTAGCTGTTCAGTAGCTGCTAGGGATGCAGGTATTTTGTATTGCCAAACAAAAAGAAAACTGTAAGTTAATGCTGAATATTGAAGAAGCTGCTGCCGTATTGTGAAATACATTGTACTGCTTTTTTAAATTCATACAAGCAACAATGCATTTATGTGGATCCATCAATAGCCTTGCAGTGGTTTCCCTGCAACCAGCAACAGCCTGAGTAGTCTTTAGGCTAGACACGTATAGGTAGAAGGAAAGCATATGCTGTGTGTAGCTGACTCTCAGTGGTCCCTGGTCTCTGGATGGGTACCTTTCAGTACATGCCCACCTTCTTTCTGCAAGCACTTGGGACTATCTGTCTACGAGCCTTTTCTGGCCACATGGAGGAGCTTGACTGAGAGTGCAGTTGCCGCCCTGAGACAACCCTCGACCAGTAATGGATGGGAGCTGGTGGATCAATACGCCAGCTTTCTCAACGCAGAGATGGGAAACCCTGAGACTGCCGTCGTCTACACCATTAACTTCCTCACCAGATTGAGCCCATGGTGCCCGGTGTTGCCCACAGTGGTAACCCGCTCATTCATGCACTCTGAAATAGCTTCCTTTCCTTCCTGCCTCATTTCCCTTCTCTTTTACCAGTGCTTCCTGCCTTCACCTCCGAAACAAACCCCTTCACTCAAATCAGGGCTGCCTCTTGAGAATCGCAACAAAAGCCAGTCTGCAAGGGCTTTCATTCCTGATTTGGCGTCACTGGCACAGTATTCTCCTCAGAACAGTGAACCAGACACAGGTTCAGTGTGGAGCACGTCCTGTGCGCATCCACCGCCTTACGCTAGACGTACATCGTCTCATCATTACTCATAGGAAGCTGATGAGTTGGTGCAGTGTTCGTTTCAAAGATACAGAAAGAAAGATTTAGACAAACCGAGTATCTTGATGACGGGTGCACATGTTCTCCGTGGCGGAATTAGAGTGTGAAGGCACGTCCACGGGACGTCAGAATCTGCTTTCCGAACCACGGCGCTGTACTCCTTTATTGTTATTTTACTACACTTCCCTGTCACTCTTTTGAAATTCCTACAGAGGTGATGACTTAAAAATATTTAGAATGACCACACATTTTTTTTTCTCTTTTTTCCCCACCAGCTTTATTGAGATATTCTTTGATCTCTTAACTAAATTCATGTCACATCCTTCAGATACGGGAGAGGCAATGCCTGATTTATGAAAAGGTGCCTGAGTTAGGGAGGCAGTTCAGATCCTTATGTTGGCCATGCCCTTCCGATCCATTTCTTATCATCCCTGGAGCCTCAGTGGAAAAGACTATAAAGAGAATCCCAGCTGTCCCATAGAAGTGCATGATGCAGAGAGATGTCTCAGACTGGAATGTCGACTGCACCTTTATTAGAATTAAAGTCATACACTATTCAGCTGCATCAGGCTTTCATTGACTGTCTGGTGACATAACTATTGTTAATTATCTTGTTTCTGTAGGGAGAATGTGTTACATATTACACCACTCCATCTGGCTGACCTTGGCATCCTGCTTTAAAGTACTTTGCAAGGTTATTTCACACCTATTATCTCATTTATCTCTCAAAACAACTCATGGACTGCGATAGGTACACAGCCACAAAGTGAGGGGCCTTCTGCTCAATATTCCATCACTTCAGCAAGAGCAAAGCTCAAGCCTCACTTTGTAACACCTCTGAGCAATTTCACTCTGAGCTTTACTCTGTGCATTGTAGTTTAAACAGAAAGGCCCCAATTATCTTCACAATCGCAAAACCAACAAATTTAGTTCAGTGACTACTTTATTAAAAATTGGATTTATTTTTGTTTGGAAAATAATAGTATTTTAAAAATAAATTTAAGAAAAAAAGTAATCACTCATAATCCTTTCATCTAGGGATAATCTCTCTGTCATTTCCCCACAAACCCTTTTGGTTATTTTTTACAAAAATAGGATTATATGTAATATATTTTAATCTGCTTTTTTTCACTTAATAATAGATCAATAACATACATCCAACTCATTAACTATTAAGCTCATGGATTCTGCAGCCAGATTGACTTCATATTCCAAGCTCTATCACTTAACCTGCCGTGTAACCTTAGACAAATCATTTAGCTGTCTGTGCCTTAGTGTCCTTTATAAAGGGAGTGAAGTAATAATGCATGTATATCATAGGGTTGGTGGGGGGATTAAGTAAATGTCAATATATGTAAAGCTTTTAGAAAAGTGCGTAGCACATATTTAACATGTAAGATTGTTAATTATCATTATTCTGCATATAACCTAGCTTTAAAGACTATATGATATTCCAGCATAAGCAAGTATCCCAATTATTTAATTCATATCCTTTTCTTAGACATAGAGGTTTTGTAATGGGAGAAGAATGGCCCCTCAGATATGTACACACCATAATCCCTGGAACCTGTGAATATATTATCTCACATGGCAAAAGAGACTTTGAGTATGTGATTAAGAGCCTTGAGGTGGCGAAAGTAGCCTGGATTATCCAAGTAGGTCCAGTCTAATCACGTGAACCCTTCCCAGCTGGAGGTAGGGGAGGGGAAGAGGATAATGGAAGAAGTGGAAGAAGGGTCAGGGAGATACAAGGTGAGAAGTTCAACCCACCATTGCTGCATTTGTAGATGGACACAGGGGGCATGAGTCAAGAAATGTGGGCATCCTCCAGTAGCTAGAAAGGATAAGGAAATAGAATTCTCCTACAGCCTCCAGAGGAATGCATTCATGCCCACAGCTTGATTTTACTGAGCCCACATCAGACTTCTGACTTACAGAACTGTAAGATAATTAATATGTGCATTTTAAGCCTCTAAATTTGTGCTTATTTGTTATAACAGCAATAGAAAACCAAGACAGTTTGCTTCCAATGTTTCAATATTATAAAATTTTATAATATTTAAATTTATAGGTATGTTTTTGCCTGTGTTATCATTAATTTCCTTATGGTAAATTCCTAGAAGTTAACTTCTGAGTCAAAGAGTAAGAAAAATTATGATGCTTTTGATAAATAATAACAAATTCCTATGAGGGGTTCTATCAATTTATATCTGTAGGGAAAGTGCTTGCCACTGCCCTTAGGCTTTTATCAGTAATGGATATTATCATTTTTTAAAAAACTTTCCCCTCTTCCATTTTAATTTGCATTTTTTGTACACTGGTTATTTGTTAAATACATAGTAAATGTGCTAACATGGACCGTGGCCTATAACTATATCACATTGACTCTCACCTTTCTGTGATGATTTCTCTCGAAAGTTCAATTCCATTTCTAATAATATTCTCCTTTGACAGATTCTGCAGTATAGAATATACAGATTCTACAGTGTAGAATATAGAACCTTAGCAATAAAAGCCCATTTATCTATTTGACCAAAAACCAGGCCTTTAGAGAAAACATTGAAGAGATGTTGATAAGCTGAGGACAAATTATGCCATGATAGAGACCACAGCTGTAGGTATAATTAATGCCTACCCAGTCATGTTTTTGTATTTAATACCATTTGGGACATATCCTTCTAAATTAAATTATTTTCATTTGTAATTTATGTAAGTTTTACCTACAATATCAAGTAAAGTGCCATGAATATGGTGAGATTTCTACCTATTTGCCGGTGATATGTTGCATACATTGACTTGAATATTGGTAACATTTCAATCATACTTAATATGGGATATTCTAAGGCATATTGATACAATTATTTTACAAATGTAAGGCCTAGTTATAAACATTATTTTAGCAAATTATCTTACAGAAAGACTTGGAATTTTATGAATAAAAACGTTTGTCAGAGATTAGAAAAGCCACATTTTTATCTTTATATTTTCTTCTAATTTATGCTGATTTTTTTTAAAACGTGACGAACTGGGAAATAAGTGTAAGGATAAGCCTAGAGTCCCGGTTGCTATTGGTGTGTAACACCCTACTCCAAACATGACAGTGGCTTTAAACAATGATTTTTATTATGCTCACGGATTCTGTGGGTCAGGAATTCGAAGAGGGCACAGTGGGGAGAATTTGTCTCTGCTCCACACTGTCTGGGGCTTTTGCCGGGAAGACTCCAAGGCTGGTGATGGCTCCATGGCTGGGAGCAAGGATCGCCTGAGGATTCATTCACTCACATGTCTGGCATACAGGCTGGAGGAACTTGAAGACCAAGACTGCCGAGCAGATCACTTACCTGGGGCCTCTCCCTGCAGCTTGGCTTCCTCACAGCATGGCTGCCTATGAGTAGTCAGACTTCTTCCATGGCAGCTGAGGGCTCCAAGCACCAGGTTCCAGCAAACAAGGCAGAGGCTGCACTGCCTTTTATCACCCAGTCACCCAGCTCCACTCTCACCACAGTCTCTTAGTTACAAGGTAGACACAAACCCACCCCACATGAAGGAGAAAGACCTAGATCAACACCTGTTAATGCTGGAATGTCCACGAAGTTGAGGGCCATGTTTTCAAACCTCCATTGTAACAACTGAATCATAATTAAAAGGAACTTACTGTTTCCTGAAAATTAAAATAGGTAAAAATTAAAATTTAGAAGTTCATGCTATTGTGTCACAATAAAAACGTTACCTTTATACTAATATCTCAGAGAAACCAGCTGATTGAATATAAAAGAAAGTGTTGCTCTGAATTAACCAGAATAAGAAGAATAATAATTTGACTTTGGGTTTCACATGGATAAGGCAAGCAGAGAGAATATATTCTATCCATTCAAATGAGTTCACATTCTCAAGAACAAGTTAAAAGTTGGGATTCATTTCCTACAATTATGACATGAGGAATAGAGTATTTAAGCCATTCAATAGAATGCAACTAAACAAATGATTAGTTTTTAGTGAGGCAATATTAATATGTACTCCACATTTTTTTCTATGTAATTAAGATTTATTACACAGCTTCAAAGTATCTTTCCAGATAATGTAGTTACTGAAAAATTTATTTATTATTTGCTGTGTTTTCCCAGTTTATCCTTCTACAACCCTAATAAATACCAATTTAATAGAATATTAGAAAGTGACAAAGAGAAATGTTATGAAAGTAGATGCAGTGAACTTACTTATAATAGGATTAATTCAAAATCCTTACACAGTGGCATGTTTTGAGCTCTGGAGGAAAGAAAAATAAATCCCTAAACACAGTTGTGTCTTTTTTATAGTTAAGGCGTTCAGTAATTTAAATATGGTATTCTAATCAAATGTTTGTTTTCTTTTGTTGAAGGAGAAAGAGTGAATTCTTTAGTGGGATACTGCATGTTTAAATTATCCTTTTCAAATCATGGCGCGGATGAAGGAGGCAGGTGTGTCGGCTTTACCTTCTTTTGCAGTGAGCTGGAGTAGAGAGCCACTTCTTTGTAGATCTGTTCAGGCTCTGTTGCCCATCCATTTCTTTACTCTCCAGTAAAGAACCAGGGATTCTGAGATACTCCCAGGGGCTTTGCCCAGGCATTTTGTAGTAAGTTTGGGTGTTCCTTTAATACCTTCTGAAAATGGTCATAGTGAGGGTGGCATGGCCACTGATTCCCCCTTTCCATAGTATTTTTGTCTTCACATATTCCTTTTTAACAAAACCATGTAAGCACTAACTTAAAATCATAATGAAATTCTCTTTAGTTATAATACTGTTCAGGCCAATAACCACCTCTCTGGGCATCACAACATTGTCCTTGTATGTCTCCAGCCAGACCTGCCAGCCTGACTCAAGATTCCTCCATGGGGCCACAGGGAATTTCTGGATGCCGTTCACAGGACTTAGGAGTCCTGAGGGCCCTGGAGAACTGTACCCAGGCCTTCACTCTGTCCACCCACGTCAACTTGCCAATTTTACTCTGATGCTGCTGCCCCACGTTGGGGTCCTGAAGGTGGGAAATGTGGCAAAAACAATTCTCCTTTAGACTTTGCCCTCAGTCTACACCCACCATGTGAGAATTTCAACCTCAACCAGCAGCTTGGGAAGAGACAAAGAAATCCCTTCCCCTCTGTCTGCTCCTCCTTCTTCTGCCACTCATCTATTTTCCACCATCCCTCCAGTGGCCAAAAGTGGTGAATTTCCCTTTCTTCTCCCTGCCTGCTCAGAACCCTCCTCTGAATGATATCTTCTTCCTTCCAAGAGGAGGCAATAACAGAGAGTGGGGTGCAGGGAGAGAGCAGCCAGCAGAAAGGGAACAAACACGTTATACCTGTTAACAGCTGCAAGTTGGGTGAAACGCAGATATTGCCTTTAGGGGGGAAGGTGGGGAGAGATTCTAAAAATTACCACAGCAGAAAGAAAAATTATTGAGTCTTAGATCAGTAGAGGCAAGGACTGAGAGCTATGGCAGTTCTGTCAAGGGGAAGTTACTGCCACCAGGTGAGTCAGGAACAGAGTATTTAATCTGCCTCCAGTCTCAGGGGCAGAAGAATCACACAAGTAGTCAGTTTAGCTGCAATGTAGGGAGCCTGGAGGGGAACAGAGGGCAATGCAGCTGCAATGGCAGGACTGAATGTCGGTCTGAAGAGTTTGGACTCTATTCCGTAGGCAATAAGGAGCCCATTATAGTTCCTGAGCAGAGGAATGACAAGAGCTGTGCCCCAGGAAGATTCACCCAGCACTGACCATGAGATGGATTGGAAAGAAGGGAGTACAGCTGTAGACAGCCACCAAAAACTAGAGCCAGAAGTCATTTCTCCATGTGACTTACTAAGGCCAGGATATCTAGAAGTATTTTTAATCTCACATATTAGATAAATCCATTTTCTCTCTCTTTTTTTTTTTCAACCCTTTGCCAGTGTAAATGTATGTGATGGATTTGATGTTCTACAGATCTTTGGCAAATATTTTAATATTTGAATTCTAAGAATTAAAAACTACGCTTTTGGGACCAGCCTGGTGGTGTAGTGGTTAATTTCGTGCACGCCACTTCGGCGGCCCAGGGTTCGCAGGTTCAGATCCCAGGTATGGGCCTATACATGGTTCATCAAGCCATGCTCTGGCAGCATCCTACATACAAAGTGGAGCAAGATTGGCACAGATGTTGGCTCAGCAACAATCTTTTTCAAGCAAAAAGAGGAAGATTGGCAACAGACGTTAGCTCAGGGCCAATCTTCCTCACTAAAGAAAAACCCCCCAAAACCCCACTTTTCCTATCAATTGTTATAGTCACATATGTATCACCATACTCAGATCCAAATATATCATGAGCTTCATTTCTAACTAAAATATGGGACACATTTTTCGTCTCTCAATAACTTCATTATGCCTTAAGCTTAAATGTATTAAGACATATGAATATATTTATACACATAACTTATTTGTTTTTAATACATTCCCATTAAAAATGTGACTATTTGGAGAAAAGATACGAATCAAATGTGTGTATTTGAATGACAATATGTAATTAGGTATCAATGTTGGACTAAAGAGTGCCATTTTAGAATAATGCACTAAAGAATGTGTTTATGTTGTGGGAAAAAGAGCAAAGCCAGCAAAATATTTGTATAATTAATTTAAGATACAATAAAAATTATTGGGAGTTTATAGTACTTAGAGTTGTTTGTATTCATTCTAGCAGGATTATAGTAATTAGTAATAGCAAATTATGACAGACATTTCATGGTTCCTATGAAGATGGAATGCCAAGTGCTTTTTTCCCTCTCTCTCCTACAGGATTTCAGGATTTCATTGCCCAAGTGGCATTTATCCTGTCACAGACTTTTGTGAAATGCCTTATGTTAATTACAGTTTTCACATTTTGCATGGTGACAAAATTGTCATATTGTCTTATGCTTGAAATCTTTTTAACTAAAGAGTGATTTCTGTAAAGAGATCTTAAAGGAGCAAGTTTTATTTTAAACAAGTGAAAATGAACTTTGGGAAGAGTTTTCTTTTCTTCTTTGAGAAGGGAGGAAGTAGCACATGCTTATGGTATCTTGGATGTTCAAATACAGGAAAAAAAAGTCATACTATATTTTTACAGATAAAAGATTAATGAAGTAGAATGGTAGTCATGGTCAGTAAAATTGGGTAATGGTAGTAATTAAAAATGTATAGTTCTCAACAGGTCACAAAGGATTTTCAAGGTTACCTACACAAAAATATTCACTATTTCAAATATTTAATATGTAGTTTACCACAAAATTCATACAGTAAAAACACGTTTTGACATAACTGCTATTAATATAAAGATATTTTGTGATTATGAACATCCAAGTCTTATTTTCTGTGATTTTGTAGAAAGCAGACCACACCCTGTGTCCTATCGCCAAGTTTCACTCCCTCTTTTACTGATTAAGATCCCATTGTGGAGTCAAACAGAAGAGAAGACCAGCCGCCACTGCAAACAGAGGGACCCAGCATCACAGAAGCTACGGTGTCTTCTAGTTTCCTGCACGTTCTGAGTCCAAACAATACAATAGCACATTAGGTGAAACAAGGAAAATGAATATGGCACTCAAAAAAAAAAGTGAAAAGCCAGATTTTTAAGTCAAAATTAGGTAGTAATATTTGCTTTAGAAAAAACTATTACCAGAGTTCCTCTGAATGATGAACTCCTTGTTGTAATTAAATAATCATTTGATTTATACCCGATCTTATGTTTCTTCTTCCTTCCTTCTTTCCTTTTCTGTCTTCCTTTTTCTTTCCAGCTTTATAGTGAGATATAATTGACATATAACATTGTGTAAGTTTTAAGTACACACCGTGTTGATCTGATACTTGCATATTGTGAAATGATTACCACCATAGCCTTAGCACACACCTCCATCACCACACATAATTACCATTTTGTTTTTGTGGTGAGAACATCTAAGATCTACTCTCTTAGCAACTTTCAAGTATATACTACAGAATTGTTAACTTTAATCACCCTGCTGTACACTAGTTCCCCCAAACGTATTCATCTCATAGCTGAAACTTTGTACACTTTGACCGACATATCCTCATTTGCCCCAGCTCCCAGCACCTCAGAAGCATCACTCTACTCTCATTTCTATGAGTTCGGCTTTTTTAGATTCTGCGTTATAAGTGATATGCAGTATTTGTCTTTCTCTGTCTGATTTATTTCTCTTAGTATAGTGCCATCAAAGTCCATCCAAGTTGTTGCAAATGACAAGATTTTGCTCTTTCTCATGGCTGAATCATATTCCATTGTATATATATACACACTACATCTTCTTTTTTAAATTTTTTAATTTTGTGTGTGTGTGTGAGGAAGATTGGCCCTGAGCTAACATCTGTTGCCAATCTTCCTCTTTTTGCTTGAGGAAGATTGTCACTGACCTAACATTTGTGCCAGTCTTCCTCTGTTTTATTTGGGATGCTGTCACAGTGTGGCTTGACAAATGGTGCTAGGTCCACACCCGGAATCCGAACCTGTGAACCCCAGGCCACTGAAGCAGAGCACGCGAAGTTAACCACTATACCACCAGGCCGACCCCTTACACCACATCTTCTTTATCCATTTAGGCACTGACAGACACTTAGGTTATTTCCATATCTTGGCTTTGCTTTTGTGAATAATGCTGTAATGAACTCAGGAGTGCACATATCTCTTCCGGATGCTGATTTCATTTCCTGTGGGTGTATGCCTAGAAGTGGGATGGCTGGATCATATGGTAGTTCTATTTTTAACTTTTTGAGGAAGCTCCATACTGTTTTCCATAATGGCTGCACCAGTTTACATTCCCACCAACACTGCACCATGTCCCTTTCTCCACAGCCTCACCAACACTTGTTATCTCTTGTCTTTTTTTTTTTTTAAAGATTTTATTTTTTCCTTTTTCTCCCCAAAGCCCCCCCGGTACATAGTTGTATATTCTTCGTTGTGGGTCCTTCTAGTTGTGGCATGTGGGACGCTGCCTCAGCATGGTTTGATGAGCAGTGCCATGTCCGCGCCCAGGATTCGAAGCAACGAAACACTGGGCTGCCGGCAGCGGAGCGCGAGAACTTAACCACTCGGCCGCGCGCCCAGCCCCTATCTCTTGTCTTTTTGATAACCATTCTAACAGGTGTGCTGTGATATATTGCGGTTTTGATTTGCGTTTTCTTGATGATTAGTGATGTTGAACACCTTTTCATATATCTGTTGGCCATCTGTACGTCTACTTTAGAAAAATGTCTATTCAGTTATTTTGCCCAATTTTTTTTTTTTTTGAGGAAGATTAGCCCTGAGCTAACATCTGCTGCCAATCCTCCTCTTTTTGGTAAGGAAGACTGGCCCTGAGCTAACATCCATGCCATCTTCCTCTACTGTATATGTAGGACACCTAACACAGCATGGCTTGCCAAGCAGTATCATGTCTGCACCCAGTGTCCGAACCCCGGGCTGCTGAAGAGGAATATGCAAACTTAACTACTGCACCACCAGGCCAGCCCTTCCTTTGCCCATTTTTAACCTGATTGTTTATTTATTTTATTTTTTGCTATTGAGTTGTATGAATTCTTTATCTATTTTATATATTAATCCCTTATCAGATATATGATTTACAAATATTTTCTCCCATTTGGTACGTTGCCTTTTCATTTTGTTGATGATTTCCTTTGCTGTGAAGATGCTTTTTAGTTTGACGTAGTCCCAGTTATTAATTTTTTCTTTTGTTGCTTGTGCTTTTGGTGTCATATCCAGAAAAATCATTGCCAAGACCAACGTCAAAGAGCATTTCTCCTATGCTTTCTTCTAGAAGTTTTATGGTTTCAGGTCTTATGTTTAAGTTTTTAGTGCACTTAGAGTTAATTTTTGAGAGTGGTGTAAGACAGGGATCCAATTTCATTCTTCTGCTTATGGTTTTCTAGTTTCCGCAACACAATTTATTGAAGAGACTATCCTTTCCCCATTCAGTATTCTTCACTGTCTTGTCAAATATTAGTTGATCATATATGCAAGGATTTATTTCTGGGCTTTTAATTCTGTTCCATTGGTCTGTGTGTTTATGCCAGTTCCATACTGTTTTGATTGCTATAGCTTTTTAGTATAGTTTAAAATCAGGAAATCTGATGTCTCCAGATTTGTTCTTCTTTCTCATGATTGCTTTGATTCTTTGGGGCCTTTGTGGTTCCATAGAAATTTTAGTATTGTTTTTTTGTATTTTTATAAAAAATACCATTGGAATTTTGATCAGGATTGCATTGAATCTTTAGATGGCTTTGAGTAGTATAGACATCTTAACAATGTTAATTCTTGTGATACATGAACACAGGATATCTTTGCATTTATTTGTGCCTTCTTTAATTTCTTTCATCAAAGTCTTATAGTTTTTAGTGCTTTCTTTCCTTCTTTCTTTCTTGTAGTATTTATTGAGTGCTTATTAGGTCCCAAGTGCTGTGCTAATCACTTTCCATACATTCTCACTCATTTCTCACAATTGCATCTGAAATAGATACCATCATCCCCATTCTATAAGTCAGGAAACTGAAGTTTAAAGAGATTAAGCAATTTGAAGATGATCAAGGAGTTAGAAGAGTCAGAGTAGGGCTCAAAGTCCGGTTCTCTGACTCTAGCACAGAGCTTCTAGGAAACAATGCAAATGCCAAGCTGGGGTAATATATAGAAGAGGGACCTGGGAGTCAGCCGGCCTTGCATGCAAATGCCCCATTGCTGTTTATAATCTATGCAACTTCAGTCATCTCGTTTAACTTTTCTAGCCCTGTGTAACTTTATCTATACCATAGGGACAATAACATGGCACTTACATCATATGATTTCTGGAAAAATTACATGAAATAATCTAAAAAGTTCCAAGACCTCAGAGTAGTAATTATTTGCACAGTATTATTGGGCACTATAAAATAAACTATAGCAAAACAGATATATCCCTTTAAAATTTTTGCATTCCTATTTTCTCTTACCCCCTTACAGTACTGAAGCCTATATATACTATGTTTTTTCCTATACATACACACCTGTGATAAAGTTTAATTTATAAATTAGGCACAGTAAGAGATTAATAACAATAACCACTATTAAAATAGAACAATTATAACAATATACTGTAACAAAAGTTACCCTAGATAGATCTTTGCATCCTCAGCATACGATTTTTTTCTTTCCTTATTAAGTCGAGAACTTTCACCTTTTCACTTAAAGGAGGCACTTTACGGTCTGTCTTTGGCGTATTCAAATTAGCAGCATCACTACTCTTACGCTTTGGGGACATTATTAAGTAAAATAAGAGTTACTTGAACATAAGCACTATAATACGACAATAGTTGATCTCATAACCCAGATGGCTACTAGTGACTAATGGGTGGGTGGTGCACACAGCTTGGATGCTCTGGACAAAGGGATGAGTCACGTCGCAGGTGGGACTGAGCAGGATGGCATGATTTTCATCACACTACTCAGAATGGCATGCAATTTAAAACTTATAAATTGCTTACTTCTGGAATTTTCTATTTAACATTTTCAGACTGTGGTTGACCATGGTAACTGAAATCACGGAACGCGAAACCATGGATAAGGGGGATCTGCTGTACTAACTGTTCCCAGCTCTTGACAGTGGATTCAGCTCACTTGACCCACAGATGCAAGCCTCCATCTGAGATATCTGAGGCCAGAGAACTATTTTTAAACTATGAAAACTGTAAGAACTGTTCCACCTGAGTGTCCATCAAGCTGAAACTTACCCTCTACGTGTAAGCACGCTAACCACACCACACCACAATGTTTGCTATAGGCAAATAAACAGAGCCTCATTCCTACAAAGGATGTTCATAAGTTCACTCACAGTCCATGGAGAAGGTCAGATTCAAACCAACACCTACCACACACTGTGAACTGAAGACACACTGGTGATGTTTTTCTGAACTCACACTAGTACCCAGGATCCTTTCTGGCAGAATTTGTGTTGCCAACAGATGCTGCTTTTTCCCATGGTTCTGAGTCTGCATAGAGTCATTGCATCATTTATACTTCCACTGCTTCAGTGCTCAAATCCCGATCCAGAAAAATGGACAGCCTATGTTAGAGAGGCTGCCATACAGAACACTTAGTATTTTAATTGCGACACCTGGGATTTTGTCCTGAGATAGTTGGTAATTAAGGCTTTTCTTAAGTAAGTAGCCACATTAAACCACTTGACTTTAAACAGTGCAGTCATCTCTAGGGAACTAGAACTGGATTCCAGTCCTAGAACACCAAGAACTGGATTCGTTGTGCTCTTAAACAAGTCTTTATTCTCTAGGGTTCCTTTCACAGTCTGGTGACAATCTCTTTATTCAAATAGAGTGGCCAGTACCTTGGGGAATTTCAGCAAAAATTCCAGGGTCTTCAAGTCAGTATTTTGTTGGCCAACTTAGTATTTAGGTTAGTATTTATCTGTTGGCAGGTGGTCCTGTTGTTTCACACTTTCCTCACTTTAGATATTAGATAAAATAAGGGATAAAATGGATATCATGTATGCCCAGAGTGAGATAATTCACCATCTTGTTGTAATCTGAGGGGGAGGAGAGACATGCTCAGAGAAGGTTGCTCTACATCTGCTTGGTAAAGAACACTGGGAAGAATTCCTGATCTAGCTAATAGGCATCACAGAAGTAATTGATGAGACTCACAATGGGACTTGAACATGAGGCTGGAAAGAGAAAGAGATGTAACCATGTGAGATTTATTTAGGAGAAGCCGTCTGACAGAGAAATAAAGTCAAGGAGATATTGAGGAGCACCTGTAGGACACACAAAATGGCCAAAAAGAGCAGGGTCAACATCATGGTACCAATCCGTCTCTAGAGATGAAATTGAGGTAATGTGTCATAGCCTCTTTTCAGCAAACTCCCCATTTACTCCCTATAACTTACCTTGTACCGATTTCTTTATTAATCACTCATTAGGCATAAGTGATAATCTCCATTTATAGGTGCTAAAAATCTTTCAAAACTAAGGTAGTATAAAATTCCAAAAACATTTTGGAACCATTTACTTTTAAACTTGGAAAAATAGTACTAATAACATAGGTTCACACTGAGCTCAAAACACTTCTACAGGTTCAATATATTCTGTTATGTTTGGAGGAGAGAAAATTGAAGCTAAGACCTTCTTTTAGTAATGACCGTTTTAATGTCTGCTATCACACTGGGTAAAGAATGCAGAGCTTCCAAATTTAGTCATAATAGGCAATCATTTTTCAATAAAAATGGGTCATTTCTCCATTTCAGCTGCCACATAAGTGCCTATAGAATTAAAATGTTGACAAAATACATTGCAAATGTTAGTCATTATGATAATTCTCAAGGATCATATCTTCAAAAGTTATTCTTGAAGATAATTAATTTTCTATAAAGTTATGGCCATTTCATCTTGGTCTAGAATAGTAAACACTATGGTCTATCTCCTTTACTCTCATGATTAGTGAAAAAACTTTTGAAGAGTTAAGCATGGGGGCCGGCCCCATGATGTAGTGGTTAAGTTCGGCATGCTCCACTTGAGCAACCAGGTTTGCAGGTTCAGATCCCAGGTGCAGACCTACCCATCACTTGTCAGCCATGCTGTGGCAGTGACCCACATACAACATAGAGGAAGACTGGCACAGATGTTAGCTCAGGGATAATCTTCCTCAAGCGAAAAAAAAAAAAGAAGATTGGCAACAGATGTTAGCTCAGGCTGAAACTTCCTCAGCAAAAAAAAAAAAAAAAAAAGAGTTAAGCATGAAGAAAGGTAATGTATGACCATTAATCTAATAAAAACATGTACATTAAAAAATTTACAGTGGTAGTAATAGACTGTGGGGTTCTTCTTCACCACGCCTTATGTTTTTGTCCACTGGTGAGAGCTCCATGATTATGCCACTGCTGCCCATCTCTGCCCTCTCATTCACTTCTCTGCAGGGGAGAAGAAGGGGCTTAATCTGAGTGGCAAATTCAAAAGGAGAAACTGGACCTATGCAGCCCTGCCATTCCTCACTCTAAGGAGCCAATCTGCACACACACCCTGCTGTCAGTTTTACATACAGCCTCCTGCATGGGGAGGTGCTGATGACTCAACTATGCCTGAGGCTTGTTAAATAAGACTGTCTAATTCAGGATTAGGAATCTCACCTTCCTGCAGATATACTCTCCAATATCAACTTTATCACTGATAAAGGTGTTATGTTGGCTTTAAGTTACCCTACTTATTGTATTATTTCTCAATAAACACTATTTATTAGGCCTACGTCAATACCAAGTGACATTAATTCAGTTGCTTATTTCTCCAGCATTATGCTTTGGTCTATGTGTCATGAGCAAGGGCTTGTGTTTTATTCTTCACACTATTATTGAAGCCTTGGTGAATGCATGTGCATGAAGATAACCAGCAAAGCTTGGGAAACAGAATAGGAAGCAAAGAGTCATATACTCAGTAACTATATTTTGAGCATTCACTATGCCAAGTACATTCTGGATACTGGGAATATAGTAGTGAAAAAGACAAAGTCCCTGCCTTCATGGCATCTACTTTCTACTGGGGAAAACGAACAATAAGCCATATGTATAAACACGTGCAACACACATTCACACACTAGTAGCTGGTAGTGATAAGAAAATACACAATAAAAATGTTTCACAAAGGATGGGGTCATCGTTTTTTAGGTAGGATGGTTAGGGAAGGCCTCTCTAAGGAAATAAAAGTTGACCTGAGACCTAAAAATGTGAAAGTGGTAGTCACGAGAGTATCCAGGGAGAAAATGATTCCAGGCAGAAGAAATAGAAACTTCAAAGGTCCTGAGAGGAAACACACTTAACAAATACAAAGAGCAGAAAGACAAGCAGTGGGACAAGAATGTTCTAGAACCAAGAAGCAGGAGACAGTGAGCTAAGAGAGGTAGGCAGGTCAGGGATCATGAAAGAAGACCTTGTAGGCAATGATTTTAAAAAATTAAAAAAAAAAGATTTTATTCAAAATGAAATGAGAATATATTGTTACAGTTGGAAATGAATGTGATCTGAATTGAGGTTTTTCGTTTGTTTGTTTGTTTGTTTTTAAGGATTGGCACCTGGGCTAACTGTTGCCAATCTTTTTTTTTTTCTGCTTTATTTCCCAACCCACCCCCAGATACATAGTTGTATATCTTAGTTGCAGGTCCTTCTAGTTGTGGGATGAATTGAGTTTTAAATTTCACTTTGGCCACTTTGGTTGAAAGGATTGCAGAGAGAGCAGATAAGACTCAATTGCAGTGTTTCAGACATGAGATAACTGCTGCTTTAAGGTTGTGCTTGTAGGGGAGTAGGAGTGGTCAGATTTGAAAAATCCAGGGAGCTAGTCCATAGTACTTATTTACGACTGGCTTATAGACTGTGAGTAGAGTTGTGACCTAGGCATCAAGGATAACTCCTGCATTTTTATCCTGAACACCTGGGTGAACAGGGGAACAATACCCAGAGATAGAGAAGACTGATGGAGGATCAAGTTCTGCTTTATCCTACACAAATGGTTCTGTTCATTTCCATATGTTTGTAGTGTCTTTTAGACTACCAAGTTGAGGTATTGAGTAAGCAGCTGGATATATGAGTATGCATCTCAGGAGAAAAGTCAGGGCTAGGGGATATTTTATGTGTTAGTCTTTGCCGTCATGAGTTAGAGAATTGCTGGTAAGTAATGAGATTAATAATATAAAATATTGCACATGGACATAAATGTTCCACTAACATTATGCTAAGCACCAAACACCTCTCATTTAATTTAATCTTCACAAGAACATTATATTATATATGGAGAAACTGAGGTTTAGAGAAAATAATAATTCACCCACAGGCTCGCAGATAAGTAGAAGACTAGGCCCTGAATACATGTCTTTCTGACTGCAAAGTCCACGCTCATTGGACTAAAATCAAGGGTGCAGTAGACAACATGATCCTCCATGCTCTTAGAACAGGGGATGGGGTTTCATTTGTTACCATAATTAGCTGTAGGACCAGCCCCATATAATCAACAAGAAAAGCCCTGGAATTCAAAGGTTCTGTGTGGTTGATTTCAAAGCCACTAAAAACGGAGTAATTTGTAATTTGAAAAGGCAAGTTTTGGGGGGGGAACTCTTCAAAAATTGGGGGTATATTTCTAAATATACCTGGAAAAAAAAGACCTATAAAAAAAAGAATTGAGAGTAGATAATAATCAAGGATTCCCAATCAAGCATCTAGAGCTTTTATCAGATTATCCAAGGAGGTTGGCCAGAAATCTCAGTGTGTCCAAAGCAAATCTAACTGATGCCTGTTATCCCAGGATAATTATTAATAATGACCCCCCCCTTTAATTCTCAAAATTACCTCAGTTTTGACAAGTTATATGGTCACTCAATACTTAGAGGTCTTTGACCCAAAAAGTTATGAATGATTGATAGAGTCCAAATACCTACAAATCCCATACTCTTCTTCATTTAAAGAGGACAAACCAAGGCCACTGAGGTGGCAGAGCACAATTATCACACAGGGGCCCTCCTGCTCACCCTTCATATCCATCTATTGAAGTCCAACCGAGCCTTCAAAGCTCAATTTTGAATTCATTCATTCCTTTTCTCACTCAGCTATCTCTCATTAGTGTATTTATGCCACCCACATGATATTTCCTACGGATTATTTTTTGTAGTATTTTTTCTCTCTTTTAAAATTAAGCTCTATATATCTTCAAATATCTCACTTTCTTATTATTTTAAATATTAAACAACTGCAGAATGCTGTTGACAGAACTGAAGTACTATGCAGGGATATGGGAGACGTGTTTGGTAGTTATTGCTTTTTAAAGAACATCGATTGGCACGTATGTAAGATCTACTTCTTTGTGCCTTCTGTAGTACCAATGAGCATATCTCTGCATATGAACAGAAAATCTGTTTCAATAATTTTAAGATGCATACAACTGGTGTCACCTTAGTCAAATTGGTAAAGGACAATGGAGACATTCTGGCCCAAATTCCAGAAATCAAATTATAATTTAGGAAGATAATTACATAAAAAGCGTAATGTGACACTATGGTTCCTTGGAGCATATAATACTAGGTTTTAACTAACTTTGGTTTTTTTGAGAACTGAAAATGTGCTTTCTTAAATTGAGCATGTTGTAAGAATTACCTCAAGCTGACTAAATTGACTCAACATACAAAATATTAGTTGTGCCAGTGTAGTACAGAGAGGTTGCAACATTGTTATAAGTTAAACTCTAAACCACTCGTAAAGAATATTACACTACTTTCTGTATATATGCCTCTTATAGTAGTTCTTATTTGAAGCGTTGTTTGAGAGCAACTGAGCAAGGCTAATTAAGGAACAAAAGGAAAGTATGTAAATGTTTGAAAAGTCAAGACTTTTTCCCTTTTTTGGGTGATTTTTCTCAGTTGAAAGGCTTCGGGGAGGAGGCTTGGGATCTGAAGAATTATAAAATGTTCCTGTGTGCTACCACGTTCACTACATTCTGTTTTAATATTAAACATGTGAAACCATAAAATATATTAATTAATATGTTTATTGTCATGAGAATTAAGCAGATATAATAGACTACACTTTATTTGGGGTATAACCTACTATGCTGAAGTTTATGTACATGCATTGCTCAGCTTTCACTGTTATTGTGTGTTAACAAATGACCTGGAACTCTCAGTGGCTTGCAACAATAAAAGGTTATTTCTTACTCAGTTATGTCTCCACTGCAGGTCAGCTGCAGGCTGATTGCACAGGCTTTCTACTTGGGACCCAGGCTGAAGGGTCAGGCTCTGAGCAGACTGTATTGTTATTAGTATTCCAATAATATTTCAATTTAAATAAAAGCTCACTAATGTTAAATACTCTTTGTTTGCTGGCGGGACAAAAAAGAAGATCAATGGCAGAACCACATGACGGCTCTCAGAGCTCTTGGTAGGATGTGGCAACATCACTGCCAAAGCAAGTCACGTGGCCAAATTAATGTCAATAGAGCATGGAGGTAGAACCTCGTACAGGGAGGGCAACATATAATTGGGAATAATAATAGAATTTACCGCAGTGCATATGATACATCTCACAGCAACCACAGCATATGAATTTTGATTATACACTAAAATAGAAATCAGGCATCTCAGATCTAGAAATCACAGAGAGAGAAAATAGCTCTGTTGGAATAGCATCTGCTTGTTTCTTCTACTTGTAATGAACAGACATGGATATGCATTAAAACACACTGGCAAATACACACACACACACACTCACACACACACACACATACACACACTGGTGTTAATAATCAAGAACCTCTGAAGACTCTAAGTTTTGCTGTCTCCAATGCCTTTAATTGGATGCCAGTTAGGTTAACAGTAATTTCTGAGACTAATGAAAAAAACAAATGCCATGAAGGACAGCTGTTATCTGTGACGCCAGGTTCTATGTTCTGTCTCTAATTGACAGCACTGGTTTGAAAGGTGAAAAAGGGTCCTCTTTGTAAGAGAGTAGATTTATTAACCAACAGGAAAAGAATAAGTTATTTTCCAAATCAAAATATTTATTATATGTTATTTTTCACTTTATATCCAGGAATATTGTAGGTATTTAAAACAACACAAAATAGTAGTCAATGATGAGGCCTTTATAATTTTTGCCCCTGAGTGTCAATCAGTCTTGCAAGTATTTACACAAAACAGTCAAGGGCCCCAATATATGACTTCAGTGTATGTTGTAACAGATGAAAATTTAATGCTTAGAACTTAAAAATAGAAAGAGGCTGGAATTGAACCTTGTGGAAGAGTAGCAAGAGCTAAGGAGCTCAACATTTCATAATTTACAGTACCAGGAAGTGGAAAAGTTAGTGACTGAAATAAGTCTTGGAATTAACCAGCCAGAATGAACTCATTAGGTGAAAAACTTTAACAAAATCTGAAGTTAGTATATTTTTCTCATTAGTCATCTCTGGTCCCATAAAAGAGACAATCAAGACGACATATTCCTAGTTTAATAAGGGCTTGCCAAATATAGCTCTTCCAAATTAATTAGCCTACCAATCATAAAAAGAGAAATGAATAGGTAGGTAGTCTCTCTAACATTGAAAATACCCTGAAGAAGCGACAGATCCATTTTATTCTATTTCACATTTCTATTAGTTTTATCTCACAGGATACTAATATTAAAATACTGGATGATACTCTTATTAATAAATAATCTTCCCTTTTTTCTTTATATATCTAATCTTCACGAAGATCTCATCGTTCATGTCTCCACTGAATCAAATCAGAGAATTTGTTTTTAAAAAGTATCCTAAGAGGGGCTGGCCCCGTGGCCGAGTGGTTAAGTTTGCGCGCTCCGCTGCAGGCGGCCCAGTGTTTCGTTAGTTCGAATCCTGGGCGCGGACATGGCACTGCTCATCAGACCACGCTGAGGCAGCGTCCCACATGCCACAACTAGAAGAACCCACAACGAAGAATACACAACTATGTACCGGGGGGCTTTGGGGAGAAAAAGGAAAAAATAAAATCTTTAAAAAAATAAAAAAGTATCCTAAGAAATAATCAGATGTCAAATATTCAATGGAAATATTTGTGATAAGAATGCAAGCATCTTAGTGAGGCTATGACAATATTTGCCCTTTTTCTCATTGAAGCTTGAGAGAGGGTATACGGAATAAAGAACCCCATTTCACAGTGGAGCTCTAGAAGGCAGCTGAGAAAACAGAGTTGGGAAAGGATGTTAAAAAATTTGGACAGGAATGTGAAAAAGTGACCTAGTTTGGGAAGAAATTCAATTAACAGTTCCAACGACTCTCAATGTTTTACGTGATACGATAGCATCTTTCCTGTGATTTACCAAAGATCTTCAAAAAATATTGACATAGAGAAGATCGTTAGGGACTTTTTCTTCTGCATATGCTAGAATTTCATTTTATATGGTTCTTCTTGTAGTCTTAATACATAAGTGAACTAAAGTAACCCCAACACAAATAACTCATACCCGAGCTGGTGCACACAGAGTGCACATGCACACTCACACACTAATCCACTCAAGAAATATCCACTATGCTGCCACTATTTGCCAGGAATGCTCTAGGTGCTGAGCTACAATGTCTATATGACACCTACATGGAGCTGTTAACTAGACGGTTTGCATATGCTAGTCTGGAGCTGAAAAGAAAGAACTGGGCTACAGATATAAATTAAGTAGTCATCAGCATATTGATGGTATTTTGTAAATGGAAATGAATAAGATCATTTCGGGGAGATAGTTGAGAGAGATAAGGAGAGGATTCAAAGGAGATCTAAAAAATACCAATACTTAGATGTTGAGTATCACAGACAGAGAGCAGCTACTGCAGGAGAAGAATTAGAAGAGGGTGGCATTATAGAAAGAAGAAGAAAAGAGAATTTCAAGAACAAGGGTGTGGTCAATTCTGTCTAATATTCCTGAGAGATCAACTAAAAAGGGCTAAGCAGAGTCCATTGTACTTAGTATCATTGAGGTTGTAGGTGACCTTGACAAGATCAGCTTTGGTGGCACCATGGAAGAACTAGATAGGAACACACAGACACACACACACACACAATTATGACATCCTCTAGTACATATACGCTATCTCCAGGATGTTTCATTGTTTGGAAAGCCTAGCATTTCTGTAACCACTGTTTAACTCAATAACTCTGAAGTGACTTAATTCAAAATGGACCTCAGACTATGAGGAAGTAACAACTTATGTCAGCAATTAGTATTTTTCCACAATCAATATTTTGGCCCCATGGATTTAAAATATGCTATCTGAATATTAAATAATTTATTTCTTATATTGCTAAAGATACTCCACAATAATTGACCGCATAGAAAACTATGAAACTTAGCAGGCTCTTTAAAAACCACCAGTGAAGACTAAATGAGAGTCTCCTATGTGGATAATTTCAAAATGACTCTAAGGGCAAAATTAGCTTTTGTGCACATTATTAAATCTTCTTTCTTTTTTCTTAAACTACCCTAAAAATTTTTAGTTCTGAATTTATTGAAAATAATTGCTGATTTATCCATAAAATAATTCCTTAAATTTTAATGAGGTATAACTAAGTTAAAGGAATTTCTAATGTATGCTTTGAACAATATTTTATTCACCCCTCACCATACACACATTGTTTATTTGAGTCATAGACCCCAAGACCACTCACCCAGGAGAATTAAGATTTATACCATAGTTATAATTCATGTATGAACAACAGTGACCTCATGTGGCTAATGCTTTATGCCTGAAACCGTAAGACTAAAAACAACCCAAAATAGGTTGTGCTATACATCAAGACTTATGTCACCATAAATGATTGGAGCTGCCCATGCCACACAACATCATTTCTTTTATAAGTCCTCGAATCACAATGCAATCCCTTCCAAGGACCAGCGTGGATTCACTCTATGCATGTGTAATAAGGTTGGATTGTTCAAAGATTAATATTATGGAATAAGGTGTCTTGAGGGCCAGGGATCAAATCTTACTTCTTTGTGTTGCCCAAAGCCCTCAGTGTTGGTCTTTGCACATTGAAGGAACTTTCCAAAGGCGTTTTAATTCCAATCTCGTCTTTCTTGTTCTGGTATTCTATTGTTAAAAATAGATGCCTAAATGGAAGTTTAGGAAATTTAAATGCCTAAATGGAACAGATACTATCGGAGCTTCATTACCCAGCTGTTTCTAATTTTGGGGGAAGGGCTGTATTTCTTTTCTTTCTGAGCAGTTCTCTTAACCCGCTTGAACTATGGTAATATTCAGGACTTCCACTCAAGGATTTGCTCAAAAATATTTTACTGCATCGTCAGCTAGAATAACAACAGTTTCAAATATATTACATAGCATTAAAAATAAAATAAATTCCAGCTGTCTCTTCTTTATAATCAAGGGTAATGTCCTTTATCATCAATTTCAAAGAACTGCTATAGTTAGAGCACAGGTAAGCATCTAATGCTCCAGCAAGATCTTAGCTGGGGAATGCCCAATTAAGAGTAAATTCTGAAGTAACATGACATTCAGTACATGACAGACTGCTGCTCCCAAGACTCTGCTCAGAATTTCCCACTGTATCTCCCAGCACAGTGGTAAAGAACACGACTCTGGAGTGAGAAAATCTGGCTGAGAATCCTGACAACACTGATTTGGCTTTGGGCCATTCACTGTCTTCTCTTAGATTCAGAATACTCATCTCTGAAATGGGAGAGGGTATTAGCATCTACCTCATGGAGTGATCATGAGTCTTAGATTAGAAAATGTATGTATGTATACCATTTTCTTTGGTCTGAATATTCATGTCCCCCAAATTCATATGTTGAAATCCTAATGCCCAATGTGATGGTATTAAGAAGTGGGGCCTTTGGGAGTTCCTTAGGTCATGAGGATAGAGCCTTCATGAATGGGACTGGTACCCTTATAGAGACACCAGAGAGCTCCCTAACCCTTCTGCCATGTGAAGACACAGAAGTCTGTGCTCCAGAAGAAGGCCTTCATCTACCATGCTGGTGCCCTGATCTCAGATTTCCAGCCTCCAGAACTGTGAGAAATATATTTCTGTTGTTTATAAGTCACCCAGTCTGTGAGATTTTGTTATAGCAGCCAGAAGGGACTAAAATAGCAATTCACAGATTTTTGGCACATAGTAAGTGCTTGATATTCTGAGCTACGATTTTTAATTAAACTTCTTTATTTTTTAGTTTTATTTTTCACCTATATTTCTACATTCTTAATTAGAATTGAGATATAATGTGTGGTTCATCATCTCCCCCTCTTTTCCACCACTTTTAACCTAATGTTCTATCTTTCTACGCTTCATTTTCTTTATCTTTCTCTTAGTCTAAGGAAACATCAAACAGTGTGGTTAATTCTTGCTAATATATTATATCTACCTAGCTGTTCCTTGAGAAGTTAAAGTGTGTTTTGAAAATATCAATAGCCATGGAATTCCTTAGTCTGAAATACTGCTAATCTAGAAAGACTTCTTATTATGATTAGACTAGGTTTAATATTATACTTACTGCATAAAGGGTAATATAGCAAAAAAGAAAAATTTTTCTGTGAAAGACAAATTTAAAACTCTCATCTACTTATCTTGATGCTTCAATATATAAGAAACAATAAAATCAAAATATAAGAAATACTCTTAAATAAAAATATGTATCATCACACAATAAAATACACCTATATAGAATTTTGCACATTTCATTTTCATTCCTGAAAGGAAGTTTATGTTTAGTTCACTATTTGAATAATCATAAAATTATTTTCATTCATTTATTCAACAAATATGTATTAATATCCTGCTATATGCCAGGCACTGCTTCTGGCATAATGACTCCACAGTAAACAGAATGGAGAAGATCAGTTATTTTGTGGATTTTACATTCTAGAAAGGAGAAGCAATAAATAGTAAATAAGGAGGAAAGGTTGTAAATAAATAAATGTACATCAAGTGGAAGTAGTCATGATGAAGAGAAATAAGTTAGCACAAGGCGATAAAGAGAGATGGGGTATTATTTTACATAAGATGGCCAGGAAAGGCATCTCTTATAAAGACACATTTAAAAAGACTTCAGAAGCTTTAAGGAAGAAAATTTCAGGCAGAGAGAACGAGAGTAAAGACCATGCAGTAGAAGCAGACTTGTGTGCAAGAAATTCTGTGGCTAGAGAGAGAAAACAAGGAAAAGAGAGTTTGGAGGTGAGTTCAGAGACACAGCGGGGCACCAAATCCTGTAAGGCTTTGTAATCTATAGTGATACATTTAAATTTTATTCTGATCCAAATATGCAAAGCCATTTAAGAATTTGATCTGAGCAGGGACATAAACTGGCTTACGTTGTAAAAGGCTCACTCGGGCTTCAGAGCACATAATGGGCCATGGGGACAGGAGGAAAGGAAGATGCGAGACCAGTTAGGAAGTTTCCCCAACAATCCAGGCAAGAGATGATGGTGGCTTGGCCAGGATGTTTGTGATACTTATGGGAGAAAATATTCATATATCAGGTTTGATTCAAAGCAGAAATTTAAAGAAACCTTTAATGGATTGGATGTGGAATGTAAGAGAAAAGAGAATTCAAGGACAGCCCAAAGATCTTTGGCTTGAGCAGCCAGAAGAATGAGAATGCCTTTTGTGGTGACTCAGAGAGCAGAATGAAAAATTTAGTTTTGAATACTTTCAATTTGAGATGTCTTTTAGATATTCAAGTACAGATGTTGAATAGGCACTTGGATACTTCAGGCTGGGATTTATGGGAGAATTCCCCAAAAGAATTTAAAAATTTGATAGTTATCAAATTATTGATGTACTTAAATCCATGCAATTAGAGGAGATCACCTGGGAATTGAGTATAGATAGAAAAGTGCTTTGACTGGGCAGCCCTGGGGCTTTCCAATGTTTAGAGATCAGGTTGATGAGAAGAAATAGACAAAAGAGACTGATAAGGAATGAACAGTAAACTCATAGATGATTAAACTAAGAAAGAGTGTCCTGAAGGCAAGTAAGGAAAAATTTTCAAGAAGATGGGAAGCGAATAAGTGTGTTGGATGGTGCTGATTGTTTGAGTAAAATGAGAACTAAGAACTGACCAATGGATTTGGCAATATAGAGTTCATTAGTGTCTAGGTGACTATGATAAGGAGAATGATAGGGACAAAAGCTGACAGCAGTGAGTTCCCTGAGGGCAAATGTAGGGAAAGGAATGGACTCAGGAGGGAGAACTTATGAGGAATCAGAGGAGTTCCACATGAGAGAGGTTTTTAGTAGTGAAGTGGTCTGGGGCATTCTGAGACATCATTTTCAAAGTAAAGAAAAAAGTCTGGTGTCTAGCAATTCCCACCAATAAGAAGGAGGCACAATGCCTGGTAGGCTTCTTTGGGTTGGGAGGTGGCATATTCTTCACTTGGGAATTCTTCTCTAGCCTTACTACGAGGTGACATGAAGCCTGCCAGCTTTGAGTTGGGCCCAGACCAAGAAAGTTTTCTATAGTAGACCCAGGTAAGAGTACAAGCAGACCTGGCATTTGAGCCATATGACACATCAGCATCTACAGTTTTAGAGGCATGTGTGATGGGAAAAGATACCATGTGGAAGTATAGAAAGTTCTAGTAAAAGAATTACAATGTAAACACCTAAAGTTCTGAAGCAAAGCCATGTCATCTACAGAAAAGAATTATATACCATTCAAAAAGAGCCCTTGGTTTGCTACTGGATCCTAAGGAGAAGCACCCGACCATTAGATGTCAAGTGACTATGATGCAAGAACGGTCTATCTTGAGCTAGATATTGTCAGATGGATGAAGGCATAAGTTCAGCTAGCCTAGCAGCAATTCACTGTAAAATAAAAATGGTACATCTAGGATCAGGCATAAGCAGAGCCCCAAGGCAAAGTAAAAGGTACAAAGAGGCGGCCCAGACTCCCATGCCACCAACCATTGTCACACTGGCACCTCTCCCTTGGCTAACATCTATGGCCACTTGGGGTGGGCGGTTCCTATAAGATCAAATAACAGGAGGAAAATTACTGAGCTCTTATAAGGATGGGTGGGCTTGTTATACGTCTACAAGCTGAAAATGAGCAGTAGCTACAGTCCAGCTCTGCTCAGGGGAGGGGCAGAAAGACAACAGTGAAGGAAAATCTTCGGATTAGGCAGATTGATGGTACACTTGGTCATCCCCCTTGCAAGGAAAGAGAATTGGTCCGACTTTAGAATATATGGAACTATGACCAGTTGGGTATAACTTGTCAGGAAGGAGAAAGATTTGGAGATCAGGGACAATGAGGTCTGGGGAAGAGGCATGTGGGTGGGCCTGTGGGAGTGGACTGAAGTGTTTTATATCACATATTTAAGCCCTCCAGAGAGCACCCACGTTAGAGAAAATATTAAATATCCAATGTGACAAAATAATTCAGCCAGTTGACATCAACCAGCCTTTGTCATTGGCCACCCCAGTGCTGATACAATGGGTACATGAAAGATGTAGCCATGGTGGTAAGAATGGAGGTTCTGAAGAGGCCTTACACATGGGTTCCCTCTTAGCAAAGATGATCTAGCTACAGCTTCTGCTGAATGTCCAATTTGCCAGCAACAGAAATCACTGCTGAGCCCCCAGGATGGCACCATCCTTTCAGGAGATCTACTGGACACTTGGGGCTAAGTTGTTTACTTTGAGCCCTTTTCTGTCAGTAGGGCCTCAGCTACCACCACTATTTCAGGCTTAGAGAGTGTTTGATCTTCTTAAATGAAATTTTATATACAATCACATCAACTTTAAAGAGGTTGTGGACAGATGACCATGGGATCCACTGGTCCTAACACACACTGCACATCTCATAAGCGATCAGATTGACAGAGTGACAGAAAAGCCTCTGAAGGCATAGCGGAGGTACTAGCTTGGAGATTATATCCGGCAAAGATGGGTATCATTCTCCAAGAAGTAGTATACACACAAAATCAACAACCCTGCTATGGTTCTGTGTCCTCAGTAGGTAGAATACTTGTGTCTGGGACTGGGAGCCATGGGGAAAATGTCAGGTGTAACCCCGCTTACCAACACTCCCAGGGATTCACTTGGTGAATGTGAGGGTCTGGGCTGCAGGTCTAGATGTGCTGGTTTCACAGGGGAACATAGCACATTCCCATTAAACACTCAGCCGCGGCTGCAGCTTGGGCACTGGGGCTCCTTGTACAAAGAGACTAACAGGAAGGAACTGAGTCACTGTTTCCACAGGTGGAAGTAACCCTGTCCCTCAAGATAAGGTAGTCCCTGTTGTGTAAAGGAAGCAGAGAAGAAAATGTTTAGCCCTCAGGTGATCCACTGGCATGTCTCTTAGAATTTCTCTGGCCAATTGTGATGGAAAATGGACAAATACAGCAGTCATGGCCTGATAAGGGTGTAGTGATCAGGAGCAAAGACACCTCAAGAATCAAGGTTACTCCACCAGGTAAGCCATCTGTACCAGCAGAGGTAACTAGGCAGAGGAAATCTAGAATGAGCAGTAGAGGAGAGAGAAGATGAGTGTCAGTAGTGGCCTCAAAACCAGCCACAGCAGTGGACTATAGTTTATCCTACCATTCTTCCTCCCGCAAATCTCCTCAGAAGAGACCGCAGAGAAACCTGAAGGACTGTTTCTAGATGGGGTGAACTTATACAAAGTAAGTGGATCCAAGCAGCGCACAGATGCTACAGTGTGCCATTCAGATGCAAACTCCTCCTCTCACCACCAAGACTCCCATCCCAGCTGCCTGGATCATTGCCTACTGACAGCTCAGAGCCGAGTTCCTCCCCAAAACTTGCCCTCAGATGAAAGGAGCCACCTTGCCCAAGGTTATGTTCCCCTCTGCCAGTCAGCCCTCAGCTAACGACTGGATCGTGTTGGCAGTACAAAGCCCTGGCTCTTGCCTCAACTTGAGATACTTTGGCACAACTCTGAAGGTATACTCTAGATCCCGTGCTCCCTGTAGGATGGGCTGAGGCTCCTGTTGTGCCTGCATCACAGTGGAATTCTCCATCCGCCCAATCCTGCTGCCCTCATTCCCTCTTAAGTGTTTTCTGGCGTGGCCTCCCCCAATAAACCCCTTTTACACAAATCTCAATCTCAAAGTCTGGTTTCCAGAGGATACACTCCGAGACTGCAATCTATGGTATTTCCTCAAGCACTTGAGTTTTCATCTTAAAATAAATTAACATTATTTTTTAAAAAGTAGACTTCAAATGCCAAAAAATAGAGACATAACTGGCTAAATTAATTCCCCAAACTTGCAAAGACTCTTGCAGCAAAGCATGGATTTTGGGGTGCTGCCTTTGGTTTCAGTTTCCCTTTGGATGCTGCAAAGAACCTCTGATTCCTACCAGTCAATTTCCTTACTTTCCAAGTAGAGTTGCTTATAAGATAGTTCTTCTGCTTCTTTCTCTTGTAATTTAGATTTTACCCCAAAAGCTTAGCTATAGAAAAAGTATTAGCACAATAGAAGCAAAGAGGGAAAAAATACAAAACTTTTGTTTATTCCTAAGTACCCTATAGGAAGTTGTAAAAAGATTCATGCATAACAATAGAATGTAAAGTTAGGGAATGATTTGGATTTTCTCCAATTGCAGCCTCAGCCTTAAAAACAACAGATTTCCTTAGAAATTCATTGTGGCTGCAACATAAAATTCTTGTTACACCGTGGCTAATTGCCATTGCACAAGCATGTGTAATGAGTTTTTCAATAAAGAAATAAATACCTTGTGTGTAGAGGGAGAAAAGAGGCCAATGTGGGAGAATATTTTAGTAAATGAGTCAAGATAGGGATTTGGATGTTTCAAGTCTTTTCATTTATATTTGCATTTCTATCACTGATCTGTAAAATTTTCAAATGAAAAAGTGCCAGCGCTCTGTGACAGAGGCATCCTAGAGTAATTATGGGGAAAAGAACCCCCAAAACCCCTGAGGTCTCCATGTTTAATTAGTGTAAAAACATTAGCCTTGCAAATTTACATAGCTTCATTTCTTCTTTTGTTTTTTGACCCAGGGATATGGGGAAAATAATAACTAATATATAATGTAGATATGGGATGAGTTCAAACCCACTGCTCTCTCAGCCCATATGATTCATTTAGCTTGCTATATTTAAACCATTTCTTGAAAATCTGCTGGTTTCTTGAAAAAATTTAACATGGCTTAAAAGAACTAAAGCAAGAAAAATAAGAAGGTGGGTAAGAGAGCAAACGAATAAGAACAGAGAACAAAAGGAGAGTGGAAGAGCTAAACTGAAGCGAGGAATTGGATAAGTATGCAACTTCCTTATGCTCAGCAGTACATTTGATAGAGGAGAGCTAATTTGGCCTAAAGTTTCTAGCAGCCAGCAAAAAGAGCAAATGATAGGGACTTGATTGACAACCTCTGCAATGTAGGGAAAAGCCAGTGGGTTAAAATAAGTACAATGTTCCTTGTTGCTGAGACCTAAGAGATGTTTCTCCTGCATCCTCCCAAAGGTGCCATCATCTTGCAATTTTTAAAAAACTTCAATTACATTTTATATGAAAATTGTTAATGAAGCAAAAGTTTTCTTTAGCAATTTGTTGTTTTCATAATGTCCCTCAAATTAAGCCAATGTCACAATACTGAAAAGCAAAGTCCACAAATAAAATTTAAAGTTTACCCCAGATATTGTTAAAGAAAAAATTATCGTGATACTTGTTAAAATTGTAAGAAAGAATTTATTCAAGACTATTGCAATAGGACACTGTAATAGGGAGAAAGATCCGGCTGAAGTCCAAGTACAATAGGGAGAAGTGGGGATTTACAGGCATGGGACAGGGTGATGGGGGTCAGTGTCTCAGAAAACTATTAAGAGGAGACGTCAAAGGTAGGGAGATTCTTGCTAAACCCGCTTTACAGAATACTTGCTAAGGCAGATTAAGGACAGACAATAAAGGTAGAGGATGAAGAACTTGATCAGATGTCTAGGGTGGGGGGGATCCTTGATAACCTGACTTAGCAGATTTCTTGCTAAGACTGTCAAAGTTCTGGCAAAGACAGGAAGGATGTGGAAGTCCATATCTGAGGCATAGTCAAGAGGGTTCAGAGGAGACAAGAGTCTGGTCAAGGAGAGAGTCTTAGCGAATATCTACCATGAGCTAACACTGAAGACTACCAAGATCTGTTCAAAGAACTGCTGAATACTTGTCCTTTAGTTACTACATCTGCATCTGAAACAATAGTCTGCAAGGAAGCAAATATACCTGCTTTAATACTTTAAGCTGTGACTAAAAGAAACAGAGGACAGTTGTTTCCCACTCCACATTTTTCCAAATGAAGGATCGTCCATTAGATCAATGGTTCTCAAATTTTTTATCTTAGGACACCTTGACACTTTTAAATATTACTGAGGACACCAAAGGGAACTTTTGTTTATATGGGTTACGTCTGCTGTATAAGGTACTGATTTTAAAAATATTTAGTTGTTACTTCATTTAACATAGCAATAATAAACTTTTGACATGTTGACATAGATAATATAGTTTCATAAAATAACTATATCTTTCAAATCTAAAAATTAGTGAGATGGAATGCATCATTTTACATTTTTTGCAAATCTCTTTAATGTCTGAACCTAATAGCAGATAGCTCGGTCTTCAGATTTGCTTCTTATTCACTCGGATGCAATATATTGTTTTGGTTGAAATACGCAAAGAGGATCCAGTCTCACAGAGACATGTGGCTGAAAAGGAGGATCTTGAACACCCCTAAAATGAAGCCCAAGGCATCTTCTGACCCCACTTTGAGAATTACTGCTTTAAAAAAATTCTCCTGGTCTCTGTATCCTCACTCACTCTTCTCCAGGGAAGAACCATGAATTTCCTGATGGGTTACTTAGAAAAGGAAGTGGGCTGCTCTCCATGCCATATATTTTATAATGCAGGACCTCCCAGCGGTGATTTGGGACTGTCCAGTGCAATCTCTGACTGGGTGGGTAAATCTGGTGAATTCTGGGGTGCTACCCTCCATTTTGTACAGAGCTAAAGACACATTTTTCTGGCAAGCATTTATCAGAAAAATAAAAAATTATATATTTATCTTCATCTGTCTGACTGCTGTGCCTATCTCTCAACCAGTTTTGAACACATGAGGAGAAGACATGACTGTTATTTATTGACCTCCTTAAATGCCAGCAAATGGAAGGACATATGCTGGGCTGTCCAAAGCCATATTGCCTTGAAAATACAATGTCAGCTACAATAAGGAAGTAAATTTAAAAGGTTTGTCATTGGAGATGGTGAGTCACATTTTAAGCAATATGTGTAATTATGGATATCAGTAATCTAGAACATACATAAAAATTAAAAGAAACTGGAAAGGAGGCATACGCTCAAGCAAACAACTATGAATAGTTTGGATTTATAAACTAATGGAATAGTTAGTGGAAAGAACACCTGTTCCTTTATACCTATGCAGATTCTGTACCTAGGTAGAGTAGGCACCCAGCATAAGAATCATAAAGTAGCAAATCCACTGATCCAAGTTTGACTTGTAATCTACTTGTTAAACACCAACCATTATTCTAGTGAAACACTTAATACAGATAAACAAAACAAAAACAAACCATTCAAAATACTGTTAAAAGGACTTCAGCAAAAATGTTTGGCATTTTGAGGCTCAAGACATGTAAAATAAGGTGCTAAGAACAAATGCATGAGAATAGTTACTGTGTTTTCATGCACCGAGGAAATAATCAAGCACCTACCTCTGTCATAAGATGGAATTTAACAAACATGACTCAAAATCAATAATAAAATGACATTGAATTATAGCCTCCCATTCAAACGTAGTCTAAGTGTTCAGTAATTAACATTAAAAGTCAGCCCTCATTCTCACTTGAGAATATGTTATATCTTGAGGTTTCCTAACTCATCTAAGTATGATTTCTTACCTACGAAGTGTGGGAGCAAAACACATTCAATTAGACTATGGGACTCTTTAGAAAAGGAATTGTGTCGTGTAAGTAAATGTGTAGGCTTTAAAATTCGAGTTGGGGTTTTGAATACTTAAAATGTTTTCCACCGGAAGGAATAAATGATTGTTCCTTTAATATAAACTTTCTTGTTAGCTACATCATCACTATTTACAGCTCTTTCCTGAGGACTCTCTGCATATAACGTTCTTCCTAAATTATCATGAATAATCCTAATCCCATTCTCTCCACTATTAATCATAATTGCCAGACCAGATGTTCTTGCTTTTAGATTAGGGCCGGCATTAAAGTGACTGAGTATGGCACTCAATTCAGGTGCAAAATTCAAGGGGGTGTTTAACTCAGTAATCAACATAAACGATATTTCAATGTACTATTTAAAAAATGCATAATAAACAAAATATCAGAATTTTAAATAAAGATAGCCTGTTTGTTTTATGACTTTGTATTATTGTGCAACACAAACAATAATCTTCCAACCAGCCAGTGGCTCCCAGATTCCTGTGCAGGGTGGCTTTACGAAGATTCACAATGGTGTGAAAACAGGCTAAGCAGTATGGAGCTTTACATGTAGTCATTATATTTTACTGTAAAACTTGTATTAACTTTTAACATTGGTTCAAAATATGGGAGGATATTTTGGTAAGTGTACTAGGGGTGCACATTTTTGCTTTTGTCTTGGACTGGTACGGGGACTGGTGGACATCACAACTAAAGGATTGTTTTCTTTTATTGTCTATGTCCCTTGAGAGCAAAATTTCTCTCTCTCCTTTTACTCACAGTTCAACTTCTTCTAAGTGGTTTTTACTTCCTCCTTTCCTCATCTTAACCTTACTCCTCAACCCAGTCTTCACTTTCATACCCCTTACTCCACGGGAAAAGCACCCACTAATGCCCTTAAATGACATTCATACTGCTAAATCCAATGGACACTTTTCAGGCTTCATTTTACTTCACTGCTCAGTGTCACTCAATGTTATGGGCTACTCTGTCCTTCCAGACACAACCTCTCTGGCAGCTGCCATGACACCATACCCTCCTTGTTTTCCTTCTGCCTTTTTGGCTACTTCTTCTGTGCCTTGCAGGCTCCTCCTCTTCTACTTACCATTAGATGTTGGAGTCTCTACTGTCGTGGTCTCTTGATATTCGCATTCTTCACTCACTGTTTGACAATCTTATTCACATCTGTAAATTCACAGGCACGTATATACTCTTGACACCTACATGTATTGCTCTGACTCAGATTCAGACTCAGTTGCTTCCTCACTTGAATCTCTGAAAGTCATTTTACTGTCAATTTGCCCAAGACAAAACTCAACTTTCTGTCCCATTTGGTCCTTTTCCATCCAGTAACTCAAACTAGAAATCAAGGAGTCATCTTTCACACATCTCTTCCTTCTCATATCGTCTAGAACTGTCCCTTCCAAATCCGCCCACATCGTGCACCTCTACTGCTGCCTCTTTAATTGAACCACTTCTGAATCATCAAGCCACTTCTAGAATATTGTAATTGCAAGATATAGTAAAGGGCTAGAAAGGCTAACAAGTTACAGATTAAAACTATTCTTGAGAAACAGAAGTGAAGCACATGGACACTGACAGGAGGGCATTAAGAAAAAGGCAGTGAAGAAGCTTGGGCTTGTGGAATTTAAGCATTTTGCAAATGATCATATGATCTGGAAACTGTACAGTTGTGATTTGAGCTCAGGTGTGCCAAGTTCCATAGCAGCACGTTTTCAGCACTTCTTACATTTTAGCGCCTAGGTTCGAGGAAGCTGTGCCCTCTTAAAATCTCTTCTTCGATCCTACATCATCCCTGTTTTGGGCTATCCATCGGTTTATTTTCTAAGTCAAAAATGCTTCTTCCTCCTAATAACTCTCACTTCTCTGTCTCAATTGCCAATATCTTAATTCAGTTGCTCATTATTTTCCACGCACACGTGGTTTCTCCCCCTCAATTTAGTTTCCACATTGCTGTCAAATATATGTGCTATTAGCTCCACTATTTGAGATCCTTTAATGTTTATGACACAGCCACCAGCATTTTAAAATTCTGTAATAGGGTCTATGAAACCTTCCATAATGTGATCCTCTTTACCTCTCCTACTGTGCCCCCTAAGAAATTTCCATTCTCCCCCACGCTTTCTTTCTCAGGTTCAGATTTTGCGATAGATATTTTGCTCTCCTTGCTTAAAATACCTTTCCCACCTGATCTTTTTATGGCGAACTTCCAATTGCTGTTCAAACCTCAATTCCTATACTACTTTCTTCGTCAGGAAGACTTTCTGACAAGTCCCACTCTGAGCTAGCTACTCCTTCTAAATGCTACTGCAGCACCCGATGGAATATATTTTTCATAATGTATTGTCATTGTTCATTTGTTTGTTTTCTCTATTAATCGGAGCCCCGTGAGATCAGAAACTAATATTATATAATAAGGAAACGTAGCCTGGTGATAAAGAGAATGGATTCTGGATTCAGATGGCCTACATTCAAATTCCTACTCAGCCATTTTTTAATTGTTCATTAGTTTCATCACCTGAAAAAAATAATAGTAATATGTATCCAAAAAGCATTTTGTGGAGATTAAATTAGATTAAGTATGTAAAATTAGCACAATGTTCATATGTAGTTAGTGCCCAATAAAGATTTGTGTAATAAATGAACTTATACTTTTTTTGATTCCTTGTATAGCCAAGCTATATTGTACTTTTATAAAGACTATAAAGAATTAAAAGAAAAATTTGATTTTAAATGAATACAGAAGTGAATAATATGATTACTTTCATGATATGTTTTTGATCATGTCTTTATCATATATTCAAGTAATATTAAACCTCAAATTAGAAGGTTCCTAGAGAAAAAGCTATTCTACTGCCAGACACTGTTTCCAAGAAAACGTTAGGGAAGAGCAGTCACTTTCCATGTCATGATTGTCTCTCACAGAATTCTAAATATGACTATGCATCATAATCTTGAATCTTTTTCCTCTTGTTTTGATTATCAATCCCTTCAGCTCTTTGAATCATTTTGTTTGTTTAAGATGCCAAGCGGTTTTTTTTCTTTTTTTAAAAACAAATTTTGCTTGTCTCATTGACCTGCTTATTCTCATTTCTACCTAGGTTTAGTCCTCTTACAAGCCACTTGAAACTCACTTATCCTTCAAAAAGACATTATGCTTATGAGATGTGCTGTGAAGGTTAATTTCAGTGGGTCTGAAATTAGTTGGCACCGGCTGTTGAACGCTGATAAACCAACCTGACGCTGGTATAGGGAAATGTATTCCTGAATGTGTTGCTTTGTATCATGGGTCTAAGGCAAGTTTCACTCCAGCCCCACTGGCCTTCTTACCTGTCCCTTAAACTCACCAAGTTCAAACACACCTCAGATCTTGGCATTTCCAAGGTTTTTCTGGAAGTCTACTGAATTAGCTACTATACCATTGTCCTTTTTTTTTCACTTATGGCACTTACTACATCTGAAGTTATATTATTTGTGTGTGTCCTTATTTTCTATATTCCACACTAGAAATGTAAACTCTCCATTGCCAAATCTTGAAATACACATAAACTGCCCCTCTTCTGCTTTAGCTACTCTGTCCTAGGTGTCTATTTGGGGGCAAGTGTGACAGGCCAAAGCAGCTCTACCATGGCTAAGCTCTGTGTGTGGAGGAGGGTTGGGGAGGAGGGAAAGAGAGCAGGGCTCAGTAAGGTTCTTTCCTAAGTACTTCAGGAGCAAAATCACAAGAAAACTAGAATAAAACAAAGACAGATAAGAAATGAGAGAAAAAAAATGAAAGGAGTGAATATAAGAAAGAACATATTTCAGAGGGACAGATCCTGCCAGCTGACTGAACTTGTGGCTCACTCATATACATGTAATCTTGGGGCACTGTATGCTGACCCACTTTGCCAGGAGTCAAGGAAATGTTTCTATCCCACATCTTAATAGACCTGAGACTTCCCTCACCCACAAGGAGACAGCGGGCATCTCAGGAAATCCCTCCCTCCCCCACAGCCAGGACCAGCACGAATGAGTGGGAGCCCTGGTACATAAGATAAATCAAGCAAACCAAAATAAAGCTGTCAAGTCTTTGTCATTAGAACCATAGACCATAAAAGTAGACCAGGATCTGCACGCTAAACCTAAGAGTGACTACCTGTGACAATAAAAGATCTGAGCAGGACCCTGAATCTCCTAAAATAATAGACAAAATGCCCGGGATGCAACTGAAAACCTCCCATCATGCCAAGAACAAAAAACAAATCACAAGTTGAATTAGGAAAGAAAATCAACTGACATGAACCAGATGTTGTAATTATGTGACAAAGATTTTAAAGCAATCATTATAAACATGCTTCAAGAATTAATTACAATATTATCTTAAAGCAAATGAAAAAATAGAAAATCTCAACAAAGAAACAGTAGAGAGATAAACATATAACTCAATGGAATACAATAGAGACCCAGAAAATAGACGCACATAAGTAGGTACAACTGACTTCTTGCAAAGGTACAAAATCAGTTCAATGGAGGGAAGATAGCATTTTCAATAAATGGTGCTGGAACAGTTAAACATCTATACCCCCCGCCCCAAAAAAAACAATCCTTGACCTAAACCTCATTCCTTATACAAGAAATTAATTCAAAGTTGATCATGGACTTAAATGTAAAACATAAATTATAAAACTTCTAGAAGAGCAAGAGACAAGAAAATGATCCTCTGGATCTAGAGATGGACAAAGAGTTCTTAGAACGGACACCAATCCATAAGAGAAAAATTGAGAAATGGAACCTCATCAAAATTAAAACTTTTGTTCTCTGTAGAGCCAGGTGAAGAGAATGAGAAGAACAACAACAGGTTGGGAGAAAATACTTTCAAAATACGTATCTGACAAAGGGCTAGTATCTAGAATATAAAAAGATATAGCAAAAGTCAATATTAAAAAATCCAAGTAGAAAATGAACAAAGGAGATGAATAAACATTTCACCAACAAAGATATACTATTGAAAAATGCTGTAGACTGAATGGTTGTGTCTCCCCAAAATCCATATTTTGAAACCTATTCCCTCAATGTGATGGCATTAGGAGGTAGAGACTTTGGGAGGTGATTACGTCATGAAGGTGAGGCCCTCATGAATGGGATTAGTGCCCTTATAAAAGAGACCCAAGAGAGCTCCCTAGCCCCCTCCAGCATGTGAGGACACAGAGAAGAGAAGCCAGCTGTCTGTGAACAGGAAGAGGACCCTCATCAGACACTGAATCTGCTGGTGCCTTGATCTTGGACTTCTCAGCCTCCAGTCCTGTGAGAAATAAATGTTGGTTATTTAAGCCACCCAGTCTATGGTATTTTTGTTACAGCAGTCCTAATGGACTAAAACAACAAATAAGCACATGAAAAGATATTCTTCTGCATTAGCCATCAGGGAAATGCAAATTAAAACCAAAATGAGGTATCACTATACACCTATCAGACTGGCCAAAATTAAAAAACAGCAAGAACAATAAACGCTGTGTGAGGATACAAAGAAACTGGACCATTCATACATTGTTGATGAGAATGTAAAATGGTGCATTGACTCGGAAAAACACTTGGGCAGTTTCATAAAAAACTAAACATGCAATTACGGTATGACACAGTAATTATACTCTTGGGCACTTGCTCCAGATAAACGAAAACTTACATTTATAAAAAATCCTTTTGTAGATGTTCATAGCAGCTTTATTCATAATAGTTAAAAAGGGGAAAGAGGTCAGATGTTTTTCAATAGGTGAATGATTAAACATATTGTGGTACAGCCATACTACTCAGCAAGAAAATGGAATGAACTCTTGATAGAAGCAACAACTTGGATGAATCTTCAGGGAATTATGCTGAGCAAAAAATCCAGTCACAGAAGGTTATGTATTGTAAGGTTCCATTTATAGAGCATTTTTGAAAAGTGAAAATTTTAGAAATGAAGAACAGATTACTGGTTACCAGGGATTAGGGATGGTTATAAAAGATAGCAGGAGCAATCCTTGTGATGGAGCTATTCTTTATCTTGCTTCTGGTGGTGGATACATGGACCCAAACCTCATAAAACTGTGTAGAACTAAACATAAACACAGAGGGACACCAATGAGTACAATAAATAAAACCTGGGAGAGCTGCACAAGATTCGTGAATTGTATCAATGTCAATACCTTGGTTGTGATATTGTACTAGTTTTGCAAGATGTTATTTCTGGGAGAAATAGTAAAAAGCACAGGATGCATCTATATTGTTTGTTACAGCTGCATGTGACTTTACAATTATGTCAATGAAAATTTAAATTAAAAAAAAAGAAAGATGAAATGTTTCCTCTGAAGGAATCCTTGGATACTTTCTCATTTTAATATACCGGAAAGCCTCTACAGTGTAAGAGTTGATGATGAGGTCAACCAAAGTGTAAGAGGACCATTCGTGTTGTCTAACTTTCTATCTCTTCAGTCTAGAGGACTTATGACGAGGTTGTCCTCTGGTCTTCCAGCTCCCTGACTGATCCTTTTTTCTCAGGCTCTTTAGTGAGATCTTTTTTTCTATTCCTGTAAATTCAAGTGGTCCTTAAGCCTTCATCCTCAGATTCTTCTCATCCAAGCTCATCTTCCAAGATGTCTCCCATGGCTTTAAATGTCACTGATTCCCTAATGTAGAGCTCTGGACCTGAACCTTCCCCAGAACCTCAGACTTTTAGATCTAGCTGCCTTCTTGACATGGCTACTTTGATGTCTAATCATCTTCATCTCATGATGGCCAACCTTCTCCCCCAGACATACTCCTCCCCAAATATTCTCATCTTAGGGAATTGCATTATTAATCTCAGTCTAAAAATATCATCTTTGACTTACATTTCTCTCTTTTACTTTTCTCCCTTTTACAATTCTCTCACTTACATTTAAGCAGCAAATCCTATTGGCTCCACCTTCAAAGTGTATTCTACACCTGACCAACTTTCACTGCCTCCCCTACTACCGCACTCATCTAAACAGTTCTCATCCCTGCCTGATCTAACCTCAAACTAGTCTCCTAACTGATCCTTGTCTTCCGCTCTTGCTCTTCTAAGCTTATTCTGCTCATGGCAGCCAGGGGCATCCCTGGCTTTAATATGTAAGTCACATCGTGTCATTCCACCTACTTGAAATCCTCCAAGGGCACCTGTCGCACACAGAATAAAATCAGATTCCCTACTGTGGCCTACACAGCTCTGTTTACACTGTTACCAACCTTGGATGCTTATATGATCATTTGTGGAGCTGATCCCCATGTCAGGTGATCAACCATTCTGGTTTTCCAGGGATTGTCTGATTTTAGCACTGGGAGTCCCAACTGACAAGAAATCCCTCTGTCCTGGCAAACTGAGACAGTTGGTTATCACAGAGCAGGCCACAATTCAGATCAGTTAAATCAGAATTGCTGGGTGTGTGACTCAGGTGAAACTATACATCTTTTAAAGGTCCCCAGGTGATTACAATGTGTTGCCAAATTTCAGAACCATTTCTTTAAAACTGGGACCTAAAAACTGTAGCTCAAAGAGGCAAATCCTGTCTCTCTTCTGCTTTTGTAAATAAAGTTTTATTGGAATACCTCCTCACTCATTTGTTTCTGTATTGCTCATGGCTGTTTTCCAGCTACAAAGGCAGAATTGAGTTGTTGCTCACAGAGCAAAAATATCTACTATCTGACTTTACAGGCAAAGTTTGGGGGCCCTTGCTGTTAACTATATGGTCACTGGCTACTTCCCCAACTCTGTGCTCAAATGCTTGTCCACAGAGAGAGACCTTTCTTGATCGCTATCTATAAAATAAATAAAGTATTTCCAAACATTCACTCTGATTTACTTTTTATTACCACCTGAAATTAAATTATGTGTTTATTAAATTTGTTTCTGTCTCTCCCACTAGAAAGTAAACTCCATGAAGGCAGGATTTCGTCATGTTCACTAGTTTCTTGTGACAATTATTGTTGTCTCTAGTTTCTTGAACAATAATTGGCACTTTGTAGATAGTTTATAGGTAATTATTGAAGAAAGAACTGAATGTCTTTACGCATATGCTTTTCCCTCTACATGTCGATGGCTTTCTTTCCTGGTCTGTCTGGTGAAGACTTTTCTTCCTTTAACAATCTATTGAGGCAGTGTATCATCAGTGATCTTTCTCTGACTCACATTTATGTCTTGGTCCATCCATCTCTGCTCCTATCTCATATATATATATATATATATATATGTACATATTTTCCCTCCCAGATTTACTTGACATTTCATCTTGAGTGAGCAAGGAACTCTTTATATATGAAATTACAAGGCTTTGTATACTTGACTCTTTCTATTCTCTCACGTATTTGTATTCCATTCTTGCATTCCAGTTACTGGCACAGTTTTGCTACTACTAAAAAGTTTGATAAATAAACAGATTAATTAATTAGTTAAGTTATAGCTGGAGTACAACCCCAATTTTTCTAAAAACTCTAAAATTCTCCTTTATAATCAAGGTCATACAAAAATTTTCTTATTATGTCCATCTTGACAATATGTGTCTTTCTTCTCTTAATCCTTTGAGTTAATATTTTTTCTGTTATCATGGTTGATTCAGGGATGTTACTTAGAAGAGTCAGACTTGAGTAGTGTAGGAACATGGTCTCTAGATCTGCTTTGATTCCCATCTCTGTCATTTCTTGCCTGCTTGACACTGATGAAGTAACAATTTCTCTGAGCTTCAATTTCTTTATCAATAAAACAATACTTATTTCGTAAAGTTTCCGTCGGGATCAAATGTGATTATATCTAGCTCACAGTGTCCCTTTAATAAATATCAACTGTAATTGTTGCTATTTGTGGTTAGCTCATAACCTGTTATGCCAGAGTAAGAGATCATTCTATACGAAGCTTAGTTCTTAAATTTTCTCTCTGCCAATGGCCTTAAAAGAAAGGCTAACTTAAAACAAACTTTTAAGGCTAAGACTTGAAACAAACTTATTTTGTGCCACAAATAAAACGACACCAGCCTTTTAATGTTTTCTGAATCTGCTTTTTTTGTTTTGTGCAAAAGATTAAATTACAAAATAATTTGTTCTAATAGATTTTTGCTGTTAGATGTATCCCGGCACTCATCTTTCTGGCTCTTTCATCTTTCTAAGCTCATTATTATTACCTTTCAGCTTATAAATCTCTTATTATCTCATAAAATTTTCTATTTCAAAACAGTGGTTTTTTTCCCACTAATGTTACTCCATCATCATTCAGCTAGGCTTCAAAAAGGCAAAAGAAACCCATAATTCATCTTACTGCTTATGGAAAATTATTATTTTTGATGGGATCCAATGGTTAAACAAGTATTATATCAAGAAAGAAAATATTTTATATCTCCTCCTCCATGCCCACCACAAGTCTTGAAAAACTTTCTTGATCCTGCTGAATACAGAAATATACAATCTTTTTAATGGTTAACACCAACCCTAGGATCAGAAAATTAATACTGCTCGTGCCCTGAGCTGTTTTCATGGCTAAAGTGACAGGTAAACAGTAAAGATTCTGTTTCAGCATCGTCAGTGGCGTTCACAGAGTTTATGAAGAGACCTGTGTGCTGTCTCAGCTGGGTCACTGAGAACTCTGAAAAAAGCTGCACAGAATAGCAACAAATATATAAATATTTTAACTAACATCTGGTCCATGTACTCTGACTAGCTTATCTTAAAGTTAATTGCTATTTCCTTTTCTGCTTCATTTTTTTCTCTGTAAGATAGCCATTTATCTCATTTCACTTATTTATTTTTATTTTATATCAACCCCTCATTAGGAATATAAGTACAAGGGCAGGAATTTTTTTATATTTTGTTCACTGAAGTTGCCTCAAGACCTAGAATAGTGCCCAGTACATAGTAAGCACGTAATATAATTTTGTGTATTGGATGAACGAATTTGACGTCACCCTACTTTAAACACTGCAAACATAAATAACAGTTTTTTATCTTTAATAACTGGACAAACCACTTAAATATTGCTTCTATTAAAAAAACTGGTTATCCTTCCTCCTCCTGCTAATTGGTCATCTAAAACACTTTGCCAATAAAACTTTGAATCTTCAAAAGGCAAATCTGTATATCTACATATCTATATCTCAAACTTCTTGAACTTCTGAAGTCCATACAAATGGTAAGATAAGCAATAATTGACAAAATGCTTGTAAGATTAAATATGAAAAAAATATATTTTAAATTTTACAGTGGTATGAAATTGATTTTCCAATCCAAACATCTATTATCTGTGAAAATCATGTTGTTAATCCATGTACTCCTTTTTTTTTTCTTGGTACTATCAATTTTGAAGAAAATGAAGGCTTTAAGAAAGTATTTCTGAAAATAACCAAAAATATAAAAAATACATTTCAACACTTCTGTAACCAAAAAGTGCTCATTAGTGATTATTTCCACAGCCAAGAAGAACATAAGTTGAAAATAATTCAAAGAGAGAAATGATGGATAATGCTGACTCTCATGAGGGTTTACAAGAAACACAGCAAAATCTTGCTGTTTGTATGGCATTATATCAATATTTAGTATAATTTAGTGTGACACAAATTCAGATCTTCATATTTTCCTTTTCTGAAAAGCCTCTATATTGTTTAAATATCGTGTTGAATGAGACTGTACAACTCTCTAAATTAGCTAAGTGGTTCCACAATAGCGCCACTGAATCTAGGCTGCCAAGCGAGTGCCAACTCAGCATGATTTCTGAATAGTTGGTAAATGAAGCATCAAAATTCTGGAGTTTAAAATGAAAGCACTTTCTTAACAAAAATCATCTCAGAATTATATGTCTGTTATAATAACAATTTTAGGAGAAACACTTCGACATTTGAAAGAGAAAGGGCAAATATTTCATTAATTAACTGATATGAAGGTAATTATAATATATTTTCAGTTAGTGTAACACTATGCTGTCTTCTATGGTAAATGCAAAAGAAGAATATACTCAAAAGAGTTCACATAGAAGCACTCTTCTTAACGATGCCTTAAAAATAACCAAATGGCATTAGTTAATCAGCGTACAAAGACAGGGAAGACAAGGCTGAATTGCATCGTTCATGTTCTCCTCTGGTGACAAATTCTTTAAGCAAGTTCTAAGTTTCCTTCAATCTAGAAAGAATGATATGATCAATTCATTCACAGTAAGAATTCCTCTCTGATGAGCAGTTTTATTTTTAAAAAGTAGAAGGAATCATTAAATGATGATAATGAATCTCCAGTGATAAAAGATCTAGTGGCAGGGACACAGTCATAGAGGGCGTGTCTGACCTGTGTGCTCCAACAGGTCCAAACCATCACCCCTTCCTAGCAATCAGCAGCCAGCTGTGGATCGGGTGGGTCACGGTGGGGGAGAATCAAAATGTTTCCTGCTGTCACAACTTAACTTACGGAAATCACAGAAGAGGAAAAATGTAGCTTTCTGAATCGTGTCAGAAAATAAAGTATAATACACAAATCCATAACGAATGGTGAAGTATGCCAAGGTACCATGTCTTCTGTGAAAGTATCAACATGCAAATCTTTCACCTAGAGAGAAATCAGAAAACAAAGGTAAACTATCAGCCTCTCCTCTTGAAGGGAATCTTTTATTGCCGCATCAACAGATGCATTTCCAATCAAAATACCTCTATGCCTCATCTGTTTGTGTATCTGTGTGGGCGCTGTCCAGAGTGTGTGATAAATTGTGTGTAATGTACTTAAATGCCACTACTCACACTCTGAATCCACAGACAACACCTGATTAAGGGCCATTTAGACCAAATAGGGGCAGGACAATTATTTGTGCTCAATAATCCATGCCCAGTAGAGCTTCCTGTGAATGAATTAATTTGATAAACAATTACGTATTTCAGGCAATGTCCTAGGAAACACAAAGATGAATACTACAACATTACTGGGTTGTTTGACATTCTCAAATTCTAGGTGAGGATAAGCACAATAAGAATAGAGCTATGAAACAGATACTGAGAAATGCTTAATAAACATAGTCAGATTGAAGAAGTGATTAATTTGTTTGGATAAATCAGGAACTCTTAACAGAGGGGATGATTTTTAATAAAATTCTTATGAGAGAGAGAACCATTTAACGTGTATTTTTATAGTGATTTGGATATTGTTTGTTTTGAGTGTTTCATGAAAGTCTTCTTTCTGCCAACGAAATTATTTATGCTCAGAAAGAATATTTTTCTTTTGAAACTGTCTCAATTACTAACATATACTTAGCACTGACCGATTTAACACTTGGAGTTTCTATTCCTGTGAATGGTAGGCCTGTGATATGTACTCGCTTTTGATTTTGATGTGGCACAAATTTGAATCACAGCTTTGTGAGACGTCTGTGTGGGAATGACTCATGTAGCTAATGGATGAGCCTGTGACCTCCCACAATTCACAATCTGACATGGAGTTGTTGTACTTTTTCATCTGCGACATCAGCAATCACTCTGGTGCTGTAAAAAAAAAATTTGCAACTTCATCTAGATATACTAATAATGTAATGAGGTATATATAATATCGTGTATTTTATTTTAGTAGTGAAATTAACTTTACTAACTTTATAATTCCTGTTCTGTATTTATTGAATCAGTTAAGCATTTGAAGTCATTTCTTAATATGTTCAGTTGTACTTTAATGTGTTTTATAGACAATATTATGTATTGAAATATCATTGGCAAATTTGAGGACTCACAATAGTCTATACTATTTTCTCAGACAATGTCAAGCGTATTCTGTACTTCCCAAACCATAAGGGATCAACATATCCTTGCTAAATGGGCAAGATAAAAGCGGAAACATTTTCGTATTAATCATTCCTTTCTAAAGAATCGTTATAATTTAACGAATTGCAATAGCATAAACAAACAAAATTTAAAAAACCACACACTAAGTGGTGAACTAGTTGTTAATGATGACAAATTGCTCATTTGGGAGTTTTAATCCTTATATATCAGAGCAGACTAATTTGTAAGAAGATGTTTCATAGACTTTGACACTTAGACACTGGCTAGCCTATTACTTTACTAACAAGAAGACAATCACAGCACTCTCAAAGGTAAAGTATTTATTATGTAAGTACTAAAAAGAGTTCCCAATCGCAATTATTTCACTGTGAACATTAAGGATTTTGAACCTTAGTACTTAATTTGAATTATCAAAATTCACTATTACATTAATTTTATGAAAGTATTTAATAGCGGTAAAAAGACGTTCATTCTATTTTATTCTAATACATCAATTTTCTTCTTAAATATGGCCAAATAACTGTGCCACTAGGATATGTGCAAATATAATCATGGGCAGAAAGTAAACAGATATCCTTGAATGAATGTTGGATAAACCATCTTCGATGGGACACTTGTAAGGGAGGTTATTTTAATAGTGTTCTGTTCTTTTAATATCATGGAATACATTGCAGAGTCAAAAAATATGAGTCATATCTCATTGTTATTGATTTAAACCTAAAATTTAAAACAATGTGAAAATTCTCTCCTTCACTATTTATTTAAGTATTTCTACTAGCTATGTCAGCTAGAGTTGCAAGCCAGCAGTTCAGTTCCTCTGGTTCACCTACTACCCCTAGAAATGTTTTTCTTTAGTAGTAGACTGTTCCACTAGCCTGGGATGAGCTGTAAGCTCTTTTTTTATCCTGTTTGTTTTTGTTTTGATTTTTTTTTTAATTTAGACATTGGGGCTGGATTGATAGTGTAGTGGTTAAGTTTGTGTGCTCTCCTTTGGCACCCAGAGTTCACGGGTTCAGATGCCCAGTATGGACCCACACACTGCTCATCAAGCCATGCTGTGGCTGTGTCCCACATATAAAAAACAGAGGAAGATTGGCACAGATGTTAGCTCAGGGCCAATCTTCCTCACCAAAAAACAAAACAAAACAAAAACCCTTCAGCAATCAATTTCAATTGCTTGTATTTTATATGCACACATACATCATGTCAGACTTTTCAACCACCTCATGGGTAAGATTACTTCTATGGTTCTTATTTCAGACCTAATTTAGGTATTCTAATATTCTTCCTTCCTCCCTCTTCTGCTAACACATGAAAAAGTTAATTTCTCAACTCTCAAAGCTATGCAATAGTACACTTCCCTTTATTTTTTCTTTAATTTTAAAAGGACTATTGTAATCAGACTGAAAATTCCTTGTAACGTGTAAAGGCTGACTCCATAGGTTTCTCAATAGTGAAATGTTATTCCTTTTTCTTTCAACCAAAATTTTCAAAAAAATAAATGCTAAGTGGTGAACTAACTATTTATTATGGCAAACTCCTCATTTGGGGTTTTAATTCTTATATGTCAGTGACATACAACTAATCTCATATATACTCACTGGTAATATATCAGTGATTTATAACCGTATAGTGGATAACACATGTCCCCTTCTGTCTCCTGAGACATGAATAAAAACAATTCTAAATATATACTGTATGTTATGTGTTACAATATACACTAGCTGTATGGAAAGGGCAGATATGATACACGTAAGACATAGGATGGGCCAGCCTGAAGGCTGCAACTATAACAAGCAGCTTGAACTAACCTTGTTTTATTTCCCACTTGGTCAGGTAGAAAAGAACATTAGTGTTACATTCAAATCAAAGGAGTCCATGAGCTGTGATGGAATGCTCCCTAGATTTAGAATCAGAAAAAAACTTCAGTTCCCCTCCTGCCATTTGATAACTGTGTAACATTGGCAGTACTAGGCTTCTTTGAGCCTCCAATTTTGATTCTGGAAATTGAGAATAAAAATACTTCCACAGGTCACGAGTGTGGATGCTAGGGCCAGCCTCTCTGAATTTGAATTCAGCCTCTGCCCTGCACTGACTGTGTGACGTCAGTCAAATTGCTTCATCTCTCTGTTCCTTGGATGCATCATCCATAAAATGAAGATAATAGTAATAAGCTACCTCTCAGTATTACTGTGAGGATTAAAGGAGTTAGTTTACAAAGAATATTATCTGTGACATAGTACGTCCTCAATGAATGGCATTTTTATTTATAATATTATTTTTATTCAGAAGGTGGTTGTAAGAATTAAGGAAAAACATAGACATTCTAAAATCAAAACATTACACAAACTTGAAATAGACAACAAGGTAAATTTAACGTAGCTATTCTGTATCTGTTATTAAGAATCTTTGATTGGGTTTATTAATATAATTACAATATCACATACTAATCCCTTAGCAATTTCTTACATTTTATATTTAATTTTCACTTAGCCCTAAAGAGTTAAAATAGCTTTTCAAAGCACCAACTTTCTGATTTTGGCAACATTTTTCAAAACTTATTATTAATTCACAAAAGTTGGCATTAGACCATGAGCTTCTTCAGAAATAATTACAAAGCAGGAGCATTCAGCTGCCTCAAAAATAAGTTCAGCTTTCTTCCTAAAGAGGGAGGATCTAAAATAAAATGCTTTCCTCTCATCTTTAAATTGATTTGGGGACATTATGAATTCTGTTTTAAAGAATCAATCAAACGTAATCTCAATTAACTATACACAGAAATCCCAATAAATAGGGATAAGCTTTTAAAAATTACCATGTTGGTCACCACAAAAAAAGAAGTTCCACAGAATTAGACGTGTCCCTGCACAATATTATAGGTTTAAATATACAACTCCGATTCCAGAGCTATTATTATGGTCTCAAAGTCTGAGACTGAAACTGAAAGATGCACTTCAGCTGCAAATATGTGGCAATTATCACGAAATGAACTTCATTCCACATTTTTGCTAATCACCATGGTAACCTGCATTCAATGGATTCTTTCTGGGAAATATTCCAGACTCTATCAGACATTTTTAGTTTAGAAGGGTTAGAAATATTTTTACTTACTTAGTTGCTTATATTGTTTTTAGCAATATACAATGGCATTATAAAAAGAATGTTCTAGATGATTGAAACTGTTTGATAATTCCAACCAGGGAGCATATTATAATAAGAGTCTTAGGTTATAGAGGCAAAAAGAAAAATTGGCTAGTAATATTTACTAATAATATTTCATAAAATGGTAACCAATCCATGAGATTACAATGTTATATAATATCTTATGTGATCTAAATTCAACACATATTTTGAATGTTGATAAAACATACAAGTTCACTTACACACTTTTAATTTTAAATATTAATATATTGGATATAACATTGAGTCCCATTGATAAAATGATATTAAGAATTTCCCATTCAGCCAAAAGAAAAGCATCTATTTAGGCAATTAAATGGTTTGACAAATGTATTATCATAGGCTACAAATCAAAAGAATGATGAGCGTTGGCACTGGCATGATATCACCATTCTCAGGCCTATGCGTATGGCTTGGGAGATAACCTGTGTGTCAGAATCAGAGAATAAAACATCCAGAGAAGTATGGATTGGGAATTCACATTTTATGTTTTCCAAAATGTTATAGGTAGTAGTAGAAAATATATGCCTGGACATAAGGTTAAGTAGTGCTACTTTAAGTGGCCAGCCAGCAGACTGCTTGTGCCAGTCCATGCTGGGACAAAGGACTTGTGCAAGAATATACAGCAACACTCTGACTCTGCGTCAAGGAAGTCCTGCTATAGAAAAAATAAATGTCAGCTCAACTAAACATGTGCTTACTGATGTAGTAGATTTACATTCTGGTCCAAGCTCTTTATCTCATTGCAGGCTGGTAAGAGTTTATAGCCTGGCACTGGAGGAGGAAATGATCATCTAACAAATGCCTCAGAGGTATTCAGGAAGATGAACACTGAGAAATGACTCTTGCATTGTAAATAAAATTTAATTAGGGAATTTGGTTTATGTTTCAACATGTAAAGAGTTTAGAAATCATCAAAGAACTGAGGTTACAAGGCTCCACCCCAAAATCCGGACAGACAGGCAAATCTAGAAAGTCATAGCTGGAATCCGCTTATCTGAACAGAATTGCTGGAGTTACAGATGGGTATAAACCCTTAAACGGTAATATTGACAAATTGCTAGAAGCTGAGTTTGGATTATTGTGAGGGCAAGAAACTCCTGGAGCCCCAGTGTTAGGGGAGCCTTCATATTTTCATGGGCTTTAAATCCATCAGTTATTCACAGTGAAGATCGGAGAAGATACCCTCTTAGTTCTGGCAGAGGTAGAGGGACAATTACCATTGTGAAATGGACCCACAGTTTTCTCCATAACAAAGTCCTTCTACCCTCTAGACAGAATAACTTTACTGGAGGCTTCCTTTCACAGGAGCCATGGGAAAAGGGCATTCCTCTCCTTCCAGCCCTTTCTGGCTTTCCAATCTCATTAAAAGAGAAGGCGCTATATAAGAAACACTTATGATGGTCACTGGCCAGAGATACAAACTCACTAAAAGACAGAGACTTGATTAGACCTAATTATAGAATAGTCTTCTTCCTTCACACCTTACCACCATCCCACTAGGTTCCAGTATAATAACAGTTGATCACAGCTGAAAAAGCTACAAGACACAGGCTGTATCTAGGAGTATGGGAAAATTAAAGTCGAGAGGGGAAGTTATGGGCTAAATCGTGTCCCTCCAAAATACAGATGTTGAAGTCCTAACTCCCAGCAGCTCAGAATACAACTGATTCAAAGATAGGGCCTTTAAAGAGGTAATTATGGTAAAATGAGGTCACATAGGTGGTTTCTTATCCAATATTACTGGTGTCCTTATAAGAAGAGGAGGTTAAGACAAAGACACACTCAAGGAAGATCATGTGAAGACACTAGAGGAAGATGGCCATCGACAAGCCAATGAGAGAGGCCTTGGAAGAAAGCAACTGTGCAGACACCTTTATCTCAGACTTTCTGCCTCCAGAACTGTGAGAAAATAAATGTTGTTTAAGCCACATAGACTGTGGGCCTTTGTTATGGCAGTCCAAGCAAACAAATGTAGAAGAGAGAAACACAAGACACTGGAGGAACTTTAACCTTTTGGTGCTTATAGCTACAGTAAATATTAAACAATACACAACTCCTACCAAGATTAACATAAATACTCAGACTAGAGGACTATTTACCCCAGTTCTTATCACCCAATACAAAATGTCTGTCTCAAATGATATGGTCTGACAAAAGGCAAGAAAAACAAATTCAAGAGACAAAGCAAGCATCAGAACTAGATTTAAGTATGACACAGGGATTATCAGGCAGGGAATTTTTTTTTATAGTGATAAGAACACTTGACATAAGTTCTATTCTCTTAATAAAATATTAAGTTCATAATACAGTAAGGTGCAATGATGTACAGCAGATCTCTAGGACTTACTCAACTTACATAGCTAAAACTTTAGACCCATTCAACATCAACTCTCCATTTCCCCCTCACCCAGCTCCTGGCAACCACCATTCTAGTTTCTGCTTCTATGACTTTGACTATTTTAGGTACCCCATATAAGTGGAATTGTGCAGTATTTGTCCTTCTGTGGCTGGTTTATTTCATGTAGTACAACGTGCTCCAAGTTCATCCTTGCTGCCATAAATGGCAGGATTTCCTTCTTTTTCTTTTTTGAAGAAGATTAGCCCTGAGCTACATCTGCTGCCAATCCTCCTTTTTTGCTGAGGAAGACTGGCCCTGAGCTAACATCCATGCTCATCTTCCTTTACTTTATATGTGGGACGCCTACCACAGTATGGCTTAACAAGCGGTGCCATTTCAGCGCCCGGGATCTGAAGTGGTGGACATCTGGCTGCTGAAGCAGAACATGCACACTTAACTGATGCGCCACCAGGCCAGGCCCAGGATTTCCTTCTTTTTAAGGCTGAATAATATTCTGTTGTACGTATATACTGCATTTTCTTTATCTATTCATTCATTCCCTCCTTCTTTCCTCCCTTCCTTCTTCCTTTGCTTTTTCCTTGCTTCCTTCTTCCTCCTTTCTTTTCACTTTTTCTTTCTTTTGCATTCCAGTTGTTTAGCACCTTATATGTATTGTTCATTGTTTCCTCATTGATCTGTAATGCCATCTTTGTCACATATCATAGTTTCTAATTTGCATGAGTCTCTTTCTAGGCTTTCTTTATTGACTATTTTCTCTAACCCTGTGCATATATCACAATTTTAAATTATTAAAGAATTATAGTTAGCCTTGATATTGGCATCAGGAGAGTAATATCCCCCATACCACTATCATTTTCCAGCTTTAAGAGTGGGTTGGTTATTCTTAGCTCTTCACTCTTACGTATGAAATTTAACATCATTTTTTCAAATTCCATGAAAAGTTCTGTGGGGATGTTGAGTGGAATTTATTTGGATCTAGAAATGAAAAATGGGGAGAATTGACATCGTAGTATTGCATTTCCAATCTATGAATGTGAGGTAGTTCTCCATTTGTGTAGGTCTTCCTCAAGGTTTTCAAATCAAGTTTTATAAGTTTAACAAAGTCTTATGCATTTATGTTGGATATAATCTTATTTTCTTATAGTTTTTGATGCTGTTGTCTTAAAAATTACATTTTCTCTTTGTTGCTGGTTTACAGAGACTCAATTTTTTTGTGCGTTGATTTTATGGACTAAAATCTCTTCCTTTCTTCACTGTTTCAATCAAAATTTATTAATTTATTAATTTTCAATGCAATGTAGGCCAGTGCTAGGTGCCTTAAAGGCTAGAAAGGTAAGACACACATAAACTGACAGTTTATAACATATTTGGAAACAATCTTCTTTTGATTTGGGATATTTCTGTTACTTCCATAGTTGCCCGTTATACCAAGTCATTACTGAAAAATTGTAATTCTTCACATATTCTTTTATGTTGTTATTAACTCATTTAATCTCTTAGTCTAATCTGTGAAATTTTCTCAGTAAAATGAGCTTATTTTTGTCTGGTCTACACTTTATTAGAAGAATAGTTGGACATGAACACTTGTTAAGCTATTAAGAATCTATTAATAGATCAAGATGTCACTCTCTCAAGAAAAGATGAGAGTTGTATGAGTTATTTGTACCATTGGGGATATGAGTTTTGCCTGAGCCATCCACACACCAGACCTCTGCAAGGCCCCTTTAAAACCACTTGTACACTGTATCTGCAGCACGTCTGCCTGGGTTAAGCGTTGTAGTCTTAGAATTATAGCCAATGACAGTAGGTCAAATATGATCCCCTGATGTGACCTCATAAACCATTTCCACGTCTTTAAATAATTTTGGCTATGACTTTTCTCATTATGGTATATTACTTAAGTGCACAGGATTTGAGTTAGATTTTTGCTCTGATTTCACCTTTGTAACTTCCTTCTGGTTGCAAAATCTATGTTCTTACATGTTTACAATTACTTGCTTATGGTCTTTATGTTTGAAGTTCAACTTGTCAGGACAGAAAATTCTTGATTGACATTTTTCTTCCTTCAAATATTGTGAATATGTTGCATCATTTTATTTTGATATGAATTGTTGGTGTAAAGAAATCTAATGTTAATCTGAGTTTTTCTCCCTGTTGAAATGACTTAGTCCTCTCACTTTTACACTGAAATAATTCTTTCTTTATTTTTAATATAAAAAGTATCTTATCAGTTGACTTTTCTGAGATTGTTTTCCTAGGTACAATTATAATTAAGTCTTTATTGTGACCTTGTATCATGCAGAGAAAATGTTATAACCTTACTTGAGGACATTGAAAGACATCTGGATAAATGAAGAGATATACTATGGACTTGAGTAGAAATAATCAATGTTGTAAAGCCAAGACCAAGCCAAAAATTTAATGCAATCACAAAGTATACATACATTATTTCTTAGAAATTTAAATTCACAACAGTGAATAATATTTTTGGAAGAAAATGTAAAAAGGGAAATTTTCCCTTGCAGGTATTGAAATACATTATAAAGCTGTAAAAAGTAAAATGGACTGGTGTTACAGAAATTCAATGTAAGACAATAAATAAAAACTAAAAGTAGAACTTTTTGTACATGAAAATTCAGATGATAAACTTGGTGTATAAATTTAGCAGGCAAGAGTCGATTATTTGATATATCAATTTAGCGTAATTTGTTGTCCATTTAAAATCGACTAAGGTTAAATCATCACCTCTCACTTTCACAAAAGTGAATTCCAGATGTATTAAAGACCATGTTTACCTCAGCAAAACTCAGTAACTTATGATTTATGGCAATATTAAAGAATGTTGTCTCCAATACAAAATACATAAAAAAGAAGATTAATACATTCGATTACATCTGAAATAAAAGGATATGACAGAGACCATCACATAATGGGTAAAAAGGCAAATGATTGGTAGATAGAGACAACATATTTTAATATACATGACAGAAAGGGAGCCGTACCCAATTATAGATACAGAATTTTTAATAACATGGAAGAAATAGTAGAAAAATGGGCAAATGAGCAAGTCACAGAGCAAGAATTAGGTAAAATTCACCACAAAGCAATAATAAGATACCATTTTCATCCTTTCTATTGACAAAGACAGGGAAGTTTTTTAATATCAAGTATTGGCAAGGGAAGGAGGAATTCTCACACTGGAGATGAGTATGAATTGGTTCAATCACTTTCAAAGGCATTATCTTTTATAATTTAAATTGTGCGTTCCCTAAGAGCCAGTAATTTTGCTTCCTGTAATATACTCTAAGAAACACAGCACACGCATGCCATGAACATGGATTGTTTATTTCATGATTTTAACAGGGAAAAATTGAAAATAAGTTGTATCTGTTACTCAAGGAACACCAGTAAGTTGGAATAGCTATAGTATTTAAGATAACAAAGTACATAGTAACAATTTTCAGTGCTTACCATGGATGAGATTTTATCCTAAACTCTTTAATAAACCAATTTATGTAATTCTTACAACACCTCTATGAGGTGGAGATTATTTCCACTTTATAGCTGTGAAAACTGAGATAAAGAAAGGTTAAACAATTCAACCAAAATCACAGATGATGATCACAGGAGCCAAGATTTTCACCGAGACAGTTTAGTGTTTAGAGCTTTGGTTAATCATAACCACCATAGTATTCATTTCCTAGGGCTGCCCTCATAAAATATCACAAACTGAGTGGCTTATAATAATAGAAATTTATTCTTTCACAGTTCTGGGGTCTAGACGCCAGAAATTAAGGCATCAGTATGGCCACGCTTCCTCCAAAGGCTATAGAGAATACTTCCTTGCCTCTCCCTAGCTTCTGTTGGTTGCTGGCAATCCTTGGCATCCTGGACTTGTGGCTGCATCATTCTGCTTTCTGCCTCTGTCTTTGCATGACTGTCTCCCCTCTGTGTGTGTCTTCTGCGTCCAAATTTTTCTCTTCTTATAAGGACACTAGTCATTGAATTTCAGGCCCACCTTAATCCAGTATAACCCCATTTTAAGTTAATTAATTACACATATGCAAAGATCCTATTTCCACATAAGGTCACATTCACAGATTCCAAGTTAACATAAATTTTGGGAGGACACTATTCAATCCAGTACACTACGCCATAAAGCTTTCCTAGACATATCGTAGAGTGACACAATGAAAGTTGACATGTGAGGTATACAGTGTGATACTGATATTACTGTCTTCTTTGAGTCATTACTGTCCATTCTTAAGCCAACAGCTGTAAACCTTTGAGAAGATTGGTGAAGGTAAGTTGAACTATTTTGGAAACATAGTCTGTAACGACGTTGAGATTGAGAGAATACTTTGAAAGATTTAAAACGAACCTTGATAATATCTGGATAACTACAGAGGCTGGATATTTTGGGCTTCTAAAAGAACAAAATCTGTTTCTGGCTGTAGAAGGCAGGGCTGCTGGTGAAGATGTTTATGTGATGGGTCAGAGCCTGTTTTTCCAGCTTCCCAAGATTAAATGAAGTTTCCTTAAGCTGGGTAGAACAAAAGAGCAGTCACATGTTTCTGTGCAGAAAGGCTGCTTCAGAATCAGACCCACCATGAGAAGTCATGCTTTAAAACCTAACGCGACACAAAAATGTTATTCATAGGCTGGATGAGAAAAGGATGTTTTAGTGGATATCAGTGTGGACCAATGACAAGAGAGCAGATGACAGGTAAGATTTCTCAGCGGAGAGCTCACTGGAAAGACGACTATTAAGAAACAGGTGCATCCTAGCTGCTCCTTGGCATTAGATAAACATGTTATAAATCTCCTAACACCATCCATCCACTCTGATTTAAGCATTACCCTAGAACAAGGGGATTGAAAAAAAAAAGTGACACTAAATGGACTGATGCTAACATTCTCCACCCAGTGGAGGAAAAAAATTAAATTGACTAAGGTTAAGTTTCTGACAATCAAGGTAGAGTGGTAGGTTGGCAAAAAAGACAGCTTTTTAAAAAGAGGTGTATATGCAATGACCACATCCATGTATTTATGTTTAAAAAATAGTTTCTCGCACTTGGTAGAATAGTAGCTCAAAATATAAATTGACTAGTAAAACAAAATGAGATTTCTTGCACACTCAAGTGTGTGACTGAGATTATTTTCTCTAACTAGATGAGCAGGTTACCGCAGGGGAGAACTCAGAGACTGAGGAGAGAAAGCAGTGGAAACACAAGCCTTATCTGAAAAGTTTTAAGTTTTTACAAGAGAATGTGTTCACATACTATTTATGTAACTGGAATAATTTTATGATTCTTAATATATGTTTTTGCTTTTTTGTTCTCTAGTTTTGTGTGCTGATTTAAATACACATGATAATCTTTCAGGTACATAGCAATTTTACTAATTTGTAACCTCTATGCCTTTTCCACTTGCATATAAAACTGATGACATGGAGTGTGTCCTATAGAGCCCATATCATCAGTTCTATATGATGTGAGTAAAGACTTTTCATTCTCTCCCTCACCTGTGCATCCTATTCTTGGGTATGCTGAATATAAGTACACTTAGTTAACAACATTTCTTCAACAAATATTTATTGGCCACTAACTACGTGTCATGCATCATTCCAGGCAGTGAGGATAGACAGAGTGGCGAAGGAAACAAAGTCCCTGTGTGGGTGGAACTTCCATTCTGGTAGGGAGATTCAGACAATAAATGGACGCAGTTGAGAAGAGGTATGAAGAAAAATGGAAGACTGAAAGGGAAGGGTGATTAGGAATGTGTTGTTGTATACAACTGGATGAGGCATTTCTGATTAGGAGACATTTGATTAGAAGCTTAAAAGAAGTGAGTAGGTGTGGTAGCCAGCCTCCTAGGTGGTGGCTGGATGATCCTTGCCTCCTGGTAGTCACACACATGTTTTTGTGGATACCAGTGGTCTAATGACCTTTGAATTAAAACTGGTCCGTGTGACCAATAGAGTATGGCAGAGGTGATCATGTGGGACTTTCAAGGCAGAGTCATAAGCAGCAATGTGGATTCCACATCACCCTCTTAGATCCCTCCCTCTGGGGAAGCCAGCTGCTAAGTTGTGAGTGCAATCAAGGAGCCTGGGGAGAGACTCGTGTCAGAAGGCACTGAGGCCTGCCTCAGAATCAACTTGCCATCCATGTGATCAACCTGAGAAATAACCAGTTCCATTGAAGCGTCAGATAACTGCAGTCCTGGCCAACATCTTGAATTGCAACCACAGGAGGGGCCTCAACCAGAACCACCTAATGAACCCATCCCTGAATTCCTGATCCACAGACATAATGTGAGATAACAAACATTTGTTTCTTTGTATCACCTTATTATGGAGTAATCTCTTTCCAAGTAATAGATAACTAATACAGCAAGCTTTCTGGGGAAAAAGCAGTCCCGCAAGGGCGAGGCGGTGGGGGGGGGAGTTCCTGTAAAGGTCTGGAGACAAGAGCAGGTACAATTGTTCTAGAAATAGCAAGGAAAGTGATAAAGTTGTAGTCGAGTGGGGGATGAGGTCAGAGAGATAACTATAAAGGTCTTGTAGGCTATGGGGATTTTGGCCTTTTCTTGAATGAGATGGAAAGCCTGTGGAAGATTTCCAGGAAAGTAGAGCCACGATTTCATTTGCGACATTTCATTTATGACATTGGCTGCTGCGTGGACAATAGATGGTAGAATAGACTACAGCAGGGGAAGGGTGGAAAGAGGGAGACCAGTTAGGGGCTATTACAGTAGTCTAAGCACGCAATGAAGACGGCAGCTTTGCTTTTTGAGTTTCTTGTCCTTGACTGTCTGGAGTTCTTACTGCGCAATTCACCCTCGCATTCCGTGCTTTAACCAACGTTGACCAATTTTTCCTTAAGTTAGTTTGAGTTACTTTGGGTTTGCAATGCCAAACAAACAATTAAACAATAATGCAAATGTGATGAAGTTTATATATCTTTAAGTAAATCATTACATGAGTGAAATTTAATTTTGGGAAGAGATTAAGTCATAATCTCTAGAAAGAAGCATCAGAGATGCTGGAGTCCTTTAACACAAGCTAACATTTAGATTGGAAGTGAATCAACAGGTGATTACGAATTTCACCTTTGAATTTAGGCAATCGACATTTAAAAATGTGAATTTAGGCAATAGACATAAAATGAGATTACTGTTTTATGTGTTAATATCAGTTCTACTAGTTGATGTTTACATTGTTGGCTTTTATGGTTTGACTTCCTTTTTTAATTTGACTTGAAAATAAATTGTATATAAATCATTCTTAATTCCTGATTGATCGAACCACATAACAGCATTTTCATAACTCAAATATTGTGTATAGTAATATTCTTTCTAAATAGCTAATTGAGAGTTAATCCTCGGGGTGGTGAGAATTAAAATCTATTGTTTCTTAAAATAGTAACAGATATAAAAATTGAGGAAGAAATGCATACTTTTTTGGATAAAAATCTTGATTTGTTGGTCAATACACGTACTTAACTTGTTATTAATTTTTCTACAAGCTTTCTATGTTCCTTATGTAGATAAGGATCTTTGACTTTTTACAGGGATTATTAATGTAAGGAGTGTTTCAAATATCCTCTTGTGGGGCCAGCCTGATCTTGCAGCGGTTAAGTGCACACATTCTGCTTTGGCAGCCTGGGGTTTGCTGGTTCGGATCCCGGGTGTGGACATGGCATGGTATAGCAAGCCATGCTGTGGTAGGCGTCCCACATATAAAGTAGAGGAAGATGGGCACGGATGTTAGCTCAGGGCCAGTCTTCCTTAGCAAAAAGAGGAGGATTGGCAGCAGATGTTAGCTCAGGGCTAATCTTCCTCAAAAAAAAAAAAAATCTTCTTGTAACTTGCTGTTGTTTCCTTATGTCTACCTGCGTTTACTGATGCTAAAATATTTTAGTAGACAATTCAGGAACCATAAATCTTCAAAGGCCAGAGGAAGTCCAAAGACTTTTTCAGTGGGACTGAACTCTAATATATCATAGGGCAGAATTTTGAATTCTGAAATTGTTTGCATGAAACTTAGTGTCTTTAGGATTATTATAGTCATGCCACAGGAGATTGTGTTCTATTTATCCAGCTAGCTAGCTGGCTCTCTGAAATTAGAGACTGAAAATATACCTCAAGCAGACATTTTAATAAAGAAGGAAATGATTTTTACCCATAAAGAGGGAGAGGAACTTTAAAAAAAAAGTGTTTTTGTTTCATTTTACAAATTTTATTGTTATATGTTTCAGTGAGTATGATGGGTAAGATACCTAAAGAAAATAATCAGGCAGTTTAATGTTGGAAACAAAATCCTTCTAGATATTTAAACAAGACGTACTTTGAAACAGAGATTTAAGTGCTTTGCAAAGTTGTTGGATGGGCAAACCAGCAGTTTGTGGGCTGGGACTCTCGGAATGACTCCAACAAGAATACAAAACTGACCAACTGGGGGCGACCGTATCTAATGTCACCACCAGTGGTACCAGTTTAGGTCTGAAGTTGTGGTCATTCTGACAACAGTCGCCAGATACGAGAGAATTGGAGAATGGACCCCTGAAGCTGGGAACCAGGGACTAGAGGGTCAGGTCAAGTCATTGCAGGCTGCTACTATTTCTTGAAAATGAAGAGTGGAATCTACCGCAGGGACACCACGAGCTTCCTAACTGGTGAAACCACAGGACTGCTTCTGCCTCATTTGCACTCTCCAGTTTTTGTGGAAGTGCTTCTAATTAGCAGAATTTGAGCTACTTGAAAGTCTAGGAAATGTAACTTTTAGCTTTCCAGTCTCTTCAAATAGAGGTGGATAAAATAAAGGCTGAAAAAGCCAATGTAAGTATCTACCATTGCTGATTAAAATATGTATTTTAGAACAAATTATGAAGAATACTACAATAAATTCTCAAAGTTATTTTAAATCAAAAAGAAGCAAAGATCTAGAGAACTCAGTTCTGATGTATAGCAACTGGCATTTAGTAGGAGGTCAATACATATTTCTGGAATAATTTAGTTTATTAATTGTTAAGGATGAGAGAAATTAGAAAATGCCATGGGTTAAAAAAACCCTTATTTTTATATTCAATTTTACTTTTGATGATTTTAGAAAACTATTATGCTTCTTGAGGCACAGAAGTGAGAATTATTTAAAAAGTTTTAAGTGAATAAATGCTATAGACATAATTTCAAATGGATGTACATAAATTGATTGTCAAAATGACGTAACACAAATAAAGCAGAATCTTTGATTAACATGCATACATCACAAATTGATGGATTTTCTTCAAGTTGTTAAGGAAGTAAACAATGTGTGAAAAATAAAACTGAGAAAAATCAAAGGATGTATGAAATAAAAATCTTTGATAATTTTGCTGCCATTTTGGTATATTTCCACACAGTTGCTCTTCTATTTCATAAATATTTTTTTAAATTATAGAATATCCTGTATTTTTCACAGAGCAACACATTTAAGCATTTTTTGTAGTATTAAAATTATACAAAATCAGCAAATTAAGAGCTGCACAGTAATTCTTTATATGCGCAAAACCTAATTCATTTTTACTCTTTTGTCACCTATTGAGGTTTATTGCAATTTTTCACTAGTATAAAAAAAGACTCTCATGAGCATTTATTTTATCTAAATATTTTAATGCAATTAGTATAACATTTCTCACAAATTCCTTCCCAAAGATTTCTTCCCTTCTAACACTTTTACAGGCTATACTTTTTTAAAACTTTGAAACTTCACGTACGTTGATCAAGTTATTCTTCATTCCATATCACGAAAAATTATCCAATTAAATTGGTTATGAGAAAGAAAAAGATAGAATTTAAAGAGATATACTGGTCCAAGGCCTAAACTGAAAAAGTCAAGGATTTGCTCTTTGGGACCCTGAATGTAGAGGATATCATCTTCAAGAATGGTTGCAGTTTTCACGGAACTGAGGTACATTTTTCTTAGAGAAGCAGACTTGTGGCACTGCTGGTAGACAGTTTAAAACATTAGTCCTGCAGACAAATGCTGAATTCTGTCTTTGACTGTGGCTTATGTCAGATAAAACTTTCTTACGTCGGGTAATGAATGACCTCAAACTTTCAAATGGTAAATTTACTCTTATTTTCACCTTTGTGATAGCATATGGAATTCATTGCCTTTTGTAATATTATGTCTTTGAAATATAACATGAAAACATGCAAATAACAAGCTAGCCATTATGTGTGTGTATATTATACCAGCAGTTCTATCTGTTCAGCTATTTCCAGATTAAATATGATTTTATGTTTTATAAATAGTAACTACATAATCATAACCTTTGCATAATAATTTATAATTAAGGTTTTAGAAACAGCTTTACAACCATTATCTTCTTAATCTTTACAGCTTGCTCTGAGGGCTTAACTTGGTAACTCTAAGCATTTCTGATTTATAGACGGAGAAAATGAAATAGGCAGGTGAGATTATTTCTTTGTAATAGACATTGATTGAGCTGGGAAAGAAGCCAGGACTCTGGAGTGTTCTTCATTCTCTAGTCCTGTATCTTGGTTATAGAATCTAATGATTCATTATTTTAATTGTGTTACAATAACATAGCAAATTATCTGACACCTGACATTCTATCAAATGGAACCACACACCTGCAGTCCTATAATCAATGAGGTTAACAATGGCATGTCTACACATACTTTAAATTGAGGGCTCTCAGAATCTAAACTAAATCTATTAACTAAAATACTAAATGATAGTGTTATCATTATGTATATTTTACTTCATTATAATAATTGGAAAATTGATAATCTTAGGTTAACTTACGTAAAGACTCTCAATCAAATAGACCTTTTTATTGGATAGAATACTATGATCCATAAACATCACAAATCCATGTTGCATAAGAGCTAGTTGACAGTACCAGCATTTTATTCAACATTATTGTGACATAGTATAAGAACCAAGTCATGGAAGGTGGTTAGATGGGGTGGATCAGAAAGTGCCAGACCCAATGATACTGATCAGGCTGTGGCATGGGACAAATATTGGGCTGTGACCAGTAGATAAGTCAATCTTGTGTCTGAAAGGCAGATGTGTGATTTGCAGTCTGGAGTAAAACAAAACTGATTCAAAATACAGATTGCAATCAGCTTCTTGAGGGACAGACAAATCTAGAGATAAGTATTAAAAACAGGAGAACCACAGACAGTGTTCCAGATTTTATATAGTCAACAATATACATATTGGCAGGACAATATATTTGGGCCACTTATCCAAAAACAAAGATTAGCTTCTCTCTGCTGTCTTCCGGCCTGTCTCATTGATGATTGGAGACAAACATTTACACAGATGTGTTCTATGAGTCTGTTCTCAAGGCACTGGACTAAGGAGAGAGGGGCATTTATATTACTAGGTTAATTGCTTCTAGGCCAAATATTATTATATAAAAATTATTATATAATATTATTATATTAAAAAATATTAAGTTCTGTATTAGTCAGGTTTCTCCACGAAACAGAATCAGTAGTATAAAACTGGTAGAAATAGAACCAACATATATATAACGAGATTTCTTTCAAGCATTTGGCTTATGTGATTGTGGGGGCTGGAAAGTCTAAAATCTATAAGGTCATCTCACAGGCTGGGAACTCCTCGGCAGGCACTGCTGCTGCAGTCTTGAGGCAGAATTTTTTCTTCCTTAGGAAAATCTCAGTATTGCTCTCAGGGTCTTTCAACTGACTGGATCAGGCTCTCCCAGATTCCTTATGATAATCCTCCTTATTTAAAGTTAACTGACTGCAGATCTTATCCACATCTACAAAACGCCTTGCCCGAAAGACCTAGTTTAGTGTTTAATTGAATAATTTGATACTGTAGACCAGCCAAGTTGACACATAAAGTTAACCATCACAATTTCCTAAAATCAATTGTAAAATTCATAGTTCAAAGAATAGATTCATTAAAACCAGGATATAAATGTTTTCTAAATGCTTATTAGAGTATGTTTATTAAAGATGTGTGGGAAAGAATTGAAGAGCATGTCCTTTTATCGGCAATACACATGCGAGGGATGAGCCTTGAATGGGATTTAATCCAGGGGTTCAATCCAGCGACCCACAGGGATTGTGGTGATCTCTGAGTAGTAGCTGGAGACCATCAGAGATTGCTCTGATAAGACTCTCAACAGCATTGTGCCACATAAATTACGTAATATAACTAAAGTATCTATGCTACTTTTATAGGAGCTTGTTTCTATGTTTGCAACTTATTTAGTAATTTTTGTATATATTCATTATATGTTATGTGCAGTCCCACAAACTCTGATCTATTTAGACCAAACCCATGGCAAAGTGTAGAGAAAATTTGCTTCCCGTCTACCTGCATTCACCCTACTCATTTGGGTCTCTGTTTACTCAGGTTCCTGTTATGTTGGTTTGGTTCCCAAAACCCGTTGGTCAGGTTCCACATAAACCTGGTCAGGTTCCACATCAACAGCTTAATATAGGGATTCTTACACGTGTTTATTGTGGGAATGCCCTCAGTAGAGAATGAGGGAAGCAGGATATTGTAGGGAAGAAAAATTTGGTTTTGGGAGTACCTAGTTTGATCACACAGTCAAGTATTTGAGGAAATGCACCATAAATTTAGTCTAGCTAGAGGCAAGAGAAGCAGTCAGTTGAGGCTTGGTCAAGTTGTACCCCAGGGGGATGGATGGGTGGCATATAGCTTCTCAGCCAAATTTGCTCCCATTTGGCTGAAGGAAATTCTACAGACAGGGGAGCAGGTGTGAGTTGTTATCAGCCAACACTCACAACAGTTGGGGAATAGATACTCTTCACTTTAAGGAGTATTTGGGCAGGGTAACAATAGGATGACTAGCATACATTAAAATCTTATCCCTGCACTACTTAGGTCCACTTGCTGATCACATTAAGTTCTTTTAATCCCAGGACCAAAAGGCTTCACTGGTAAACTCTACCAAACACTTAAAGAAGAATTAACACCATCCTTCTCAAACTCTTCCAAAAAAGTGAAGAAGAATGACCACTTCCAAGTTTGTTTTATGAGGCCTGCATTACTCTGATACCAAAGCCAGACAGGGACACAACCAGAAGAGAAAACTATAGGCCAATGCTGCTGATGAACACAGATGCAAAAATCCTCAACAAAATATTAATAAACTGAGTTCAACAATACATTAAAAGGATCATACATCGTGATAAAGTGGGATTCATCCCTAGGATGCAAGGATGGTTCAACAACCATTATATTAATAGAAAGAAAGATAAAAATCATATGATCATCTCAGTGGATGCATAACAATCATTTGACAAAATTCAATTCCTTTTCATGATAAAAACTCTGACTAAATTGGATATAGAAGGAATGTACCTCATTATAATAAAGGCTATATATGACAAACCTCCAGCTAATATCATACTCAATGTAAGATTGAAAGCTTTTCCTCTAAGGTCAGGGACAGGACAAGGGTGCCAACTCTCATTCTTATTCCACATAGTACTAGAAGTCCTAGCCAGAGCACTTAAAATAAGTAAAAGGCATCCAAATCAGAAAGGAAGAAGTAAATTTTCTCTCTTTGCAGACAACATGATCTTATCTATAGAAAACCCTAAAGACTTCCACCAAAAACTTTTAGAACTAATAAACACATTGAGTAAAGTTGCAGGATATAAACTCAACATATACAAATCAGTTGCATTTCTATACACTGATAATGAACTATCCGAAAAAGAAATAAAGAAAACAATCTCATTTATAGTAGCATCAAAAACAATAAAATACTTAGGAATAAACGTAACTGAGGAGGTGAAAGACCTGTACATTGAAAACTATAAGATGTTGATGAAAAAAATGGAAGCAGACACAAAGAAATGGAAAGATATCCCATGTTAATGAATTGGAAGAATTAATATTATTGAAATGTCTATAATGGCCAAGTAAGAATCGCCTACAGCATGGTTTCTTGACTTCTTTGTCATTGTGGTCTTCTACAAAACCTTTTAGACAACTTTATCATAATTGTAGGCCATGAAAATTTATGCCATAGATATACATGTTTATTACTGCATATCTATTTGTGCTTTACATGTAAAAATTGTAAAATTTCTTTCCTCAAGAATCAATTTTGCCTTGCCCCAACCCATCCTCTTAACTTGCATCAGTTTCTGCTAGTTTCTTTTTTCTCAAGAATCATTTAAAATGTCTTATATAAGTTTCTGTAGTTTTTCACACAAATGTATAAATCTATGACTATCCCAATGGTTACCAACATGGGAACCATCAAGTGGGGATTTGGAATTTCCACTACAAAATGTGTTAATTATGACATATCCGCATTTGATATTCTCTTGCTAGTTTTCCATCATCAAAAGTGATTTGAACCTCTTCTATGTATTGATGAAAGTGTGTGTGTATTTTTTCTAAGTGTACATTCATTTGCTTTCCAGCAAGTCAATTTTCATAGATACTCTATCAATGGGAGACTTCAAATCAATCTTTGAGTCTATTTTCTGTTCTGAGGATCGTCACCTGTATAAGTTTGGCTTTAGTTCTGTTAGTAAAAATGAAAACCACATGACTGTGCCAGAGGGATTAAATTAGTGTTCGACATTCTATGCAAATATTATGGAAAAAGACTTCCAGGGTCCTTAGGGACAACACAGTGTGGGCTCTTCATTTGTCCAATTTTTATGCCAGTGACTCACTCGTGACCAACAGAATGTGGTGGACATAACTCTCTGTGACTTCTGAGCCTAGTTCATAAGAAACTTTGCAGCTTCTACCTGAAATGCTCACTCTAGGGTATGAAGTTTGACTACCTTAATACTATCGTGCTGTGAGAAATCCTGTTAGCTATGTGTAGATGTCCTGTGGAGAGAGATCCCCAGGTAGCTCCTATCTGTCTTATCCATTCTAGCTCAGGTGCCAGCTATGGCAGTGAAAAGCTACCTTGAACATCCAGCCCAGTAGAGGCTTCATAAGACACCATCCTTAGCAACGAGGTGATTGCTACCACCTAATGAGACCTCAAATTAGGACTTCCCAGCTGAGCTCTGTCAGCCCACAGAATTATTAGAGATAATAATAAATTGTTTAAGTCACTATGTTTTGGGGAGGTTTGTTGTGCAGGAATAAATAACTGATACACTGGGATAGAATGAGTCCTGATTAATGATGGTCTGGTGTTGCGTTAACTTGGTGACACTTCCACTCCACTCATGAATCACTCTATTTTCCTTCCAAATTTACTGTCAGTTTTCTGAAAATACAGCTCCTCCTAATGTATATATTTGGGTTAGGAACAATTTTTAATCACAGAAATGAACCTCCAAGAGGGATATTTTTGCTGCATCCAGTAATTGGCGACATCTTTCTAATAGTCCCATATTATGTCTGGCTCGGTGGGGCAGGTGGTAATGAGGCCACAACATACTGCTGCAATTGGGCATTTGTGGCATGGGTATAACCTGGGTACATAATGAGCGGCCAAATACATTTCGCAAGACTGTCCACTGGGCATGTTCTGTGATCTATGACTATGTCATCCCTATTTCCCACTCCACCCAAGGATATCCTGGTTCTATTTCTACTTTCCTTATAGCAATTCAATCTACATTCACACTTGATATAGCTGAAAGAACAAAGCAAGCTCTGGTATACTATTCAGGCAACAGCAATCTGCATCTCATCATTCCCAGGCAGCTCTTTTAGCAGTGTGCTGTCATCTCGATTAACTGACACACGGTGTCAATTAAGCTGATGCTTAATTGTTCATCAACGCATGCTTTGTGCATTTCAAGGGTAATTTCTCTCTCTGGTTACCTGAAAAGAACCAAGTAGTAAATATAGACCTAAATAGTGAGCCAAATGGTAGCTACAACTGGTAGTTCTAATTGGCTATTTGCCATTTGAGTCATCAGAGGCGCTGCATTACATTTTTCCTCCAGATTATCCAGGTGGAGCCTTTAGCCAAAGCCTGTAAAATAAGCGTGAGTCTAATTTTCCTTCTGTAGAGAAAACAGAGCAGGTGACTTCTCCCAGCATTGGCCATTCATCAGAATACAATATGATAGATACCTGAGAGGATTATTCTCTTGCTTTGGGATACTCTAATGGGAATAATATTATCACATCCTTTCCTGGATCTTTGATCCATCGTGTGCCTCCGTCCCACTTGCCATAATCTTTATAGCTTCCATTTTAACCTATACCCTTCTTCCCTGGTAGGATAATTTGACTCAGTAGTTCTGCTAACCCATAGAACAGGCTGTAACATCAGCCATGCCAAAGCCTCTCACGGAGTACAGGGGATTGTTTTTCAAGAAGTATGTAATCCTTCCGTGTAAATGGAATATCCTTCTTGAGACCCTAGTGGTCTTAATTATGATTTCTCCACTGGGGCATGATACAAATTTCCCACGCTGTATCTTTTCCCATTGCATGTCCTATTATCTTAGGGGACTTTGGTGTGTATTGCCCTAAGGTAGGGCTGCTTGCACTGCAGCCTGAACTTGCTGCAGAGGCCTTTCTGGTCTAGGCTCCATTCAAAGCTGACATCCTTTCATATCATCAGAATGGGATAGAGCAGTGTTCGCAGGTATAGAATATGTTACCTGAAAAACCCAAAGAGGCCTATTAGGCATTGTCATGCTTTCTTTATTGTGGAAGAGACAAGATTCAATAATTTGTTTTTACCTTGGATGAGGTATCCTAGCTTGTCTCCACCTACTGTCCTGTAGAAGTTTTATTTATGTGTGGCAGGCTCCTGACTCTCCATAGGGTTTATCTCAACCCTCTGGAGCACAAGTGTCTTACCCAACACCACTAATGTGCTCACATGGCCTGATTAGCACGATGTCATGTATGCAGCGGATTGATAGGACAGTGTCAGGAATGTTTAGATGACCCAGATCTCTTCAGACTATCTTTCAATAGAAGTGGAGGAATTAACATAACTCTGGGACAAAACTGTAAATGTACACTTTCGTGAATACGAATTATTTTTGATCATCTCTTATGATGAGGGCAGGAAAGAATGATTTTTCCAAATCAATGGCTGCATGCCACGTACCTGAGACCATGTTAATCTGCGCTAGCAAGAGCACTAAATCTTCTAAATGACTGAAATTGTACAACTACACCTTTGAGTTTGTGGCAGTCCTACTGCCACTCGTCTATATCCATCTGATTTCTGCAGGAGCCAGGCTGGTGAATCAAATTGAGATATAATAAAGATTCCTACCCTTGCACCCTTTAGATCAAGGGTTGGTAAACTTTTTCTGAAAAGGACAGATAGCAAGTATTTTAGGCTTTGTGGGTCATATGATCTTTGTTGCAATTACTCATCTCTGCTGTTGTCATATGAAAGCAGCCATAAATAATACATAAATGGATGGATTCAAATACAACTTTACTTAGAAAACTAGATGACAGGATGGAGTTAGGCTGTGGGTTACAGTTTGCTAAGGCCTGCTTTAGGTTCTTTTTTTTTTATTTTTTAATTTTTTTTATTTATTGGGTTAATGATAGGTTACAATCTTGTGAAATTTCAGTTGTACATTAATGTTTGCCAGTCATGTTGTAGGTGCACCACTTCACCCTTTGTGCCCACCCCCCACCCCACCTTTCCCCTGATAGCCACTAAACTGTTCTTAGTCCATAATTTTAAATTCCTCATATGAGTGGAGTCATACACAGATTATCCTTCTCTCGCTGGCTTATTTCACTTAACATAATTCCCTCAAGGTCCATCCATGTTATTGCAAATGGAATGATTTTGTTCTGTTTAACAGCTGAGTAATATTCCATTGTATATATGTACCACATCTTCTTTATCCATTCGTCTGTTGCTGGGCACTTAGGTTGCTTCCATGTTTTGGCTATTGTAAATAATGCTGCAATAAACATTGGGGTGCATAGGACTTTTGGCATTGCTGACTTCAAGCTCTTTGGATGAATACCCAGTAGTGGGATGGCTGGATCGTATGGTAGTTCTATTTTTAGTTTTTTGAGGAATCTCCATACTGTTTTCCATAGTGGCTGCACCAGTCTGCATTCCCACCAGCAGTGTATGAGGGTTCCTTTTTCTCCACAACCTCTCCAACATTTGTTACTATTAGTTTTAGATATCTTTGTCATTCTAACGGGTGTAAGGTGATATCTTAGTGTAGTTTTGATTTGCATTTCCCTGATGATCAGCGATGATGAGCATCTTTTCATGTGCCTATTGGCCATCCGTATATCTTCTTTGGAGAAATGTCTGTTCATGTCTCCAGCCCATTTTTTGATTGGGTCGTTTGATGTTTTGTTGTTGAGTTGCGAGAGTTCTTTATATGTTATGGATATTAAGCCTTTGCCAGATATATGACTTGCAAATATTTTTTCCCAGTTAGTGGGTTGTTTCTTTGTTTCAATCCTGTTTTCATTTGCCTTGAAGAAGCTCTTTAGTCTGATGAAGTCCCACTTGTTTATTCTTTCTGTCGTTTCCCTTCTCTGAGAAGGCATGGTGTCCAAAAAGATCCTTTTAATACTGATGTCAAAGAGTGTACTGCCTACGTTTTCTTCCAGAAGCCTTATGGTTTCAGGTCTCACCTTTAGGTCTTTGATCCATTTTGAGTTTATTTTGGTGAATGTTGAAAAAGAATGGTCAATTTTCATTCTTTTACATGTGGCTTTCCAGTTTTCCCAGCACCATTTGTTGAAAAGACTTTCTTTTCTCTATTGTATGCCCTCAGCTCCTTTGTCAAAGATAAGCTGTCCATAGATGTGTGGTTTTATTTCTGGGCTTTCAATTCTGTTCCATTGATCTGTGCACCTGTTTTTGTACCAGTACCATGCTGTTTTGATTACTGTAGCTTTGTAGTATGTTTTGAAGTCAGGGATTGTGATGCCTCCCGTTTTGTTCTTTTTTCTCAGGATTGCTTTAGAAATTCGGGGTCTTTTGTTGCCCCATATGAATTTTAGGATTCTTTGTTCTAATTCTGTAAAGAATGTCATTGGGATTCTGATTGGGATGGCATTGAATCTGTAGATTGCTTTAGGTAGAATGCACATTTTAACTCTGTTTGTTCTTCCAATCCATGTACATGGAATGTCTTTCCATCTCCTTATGTCGTCATCCAATTCTCTCAGAAAGGCCTTGTAATTTTCATTATATAGGTCCTTCACTTCCTTAGTTAAATTTACCCCAAGGTATTTTATTCTTCTTGTTGCGATTGTGAATGGTATTGTGTTCTTGAGTTCTTTTTCTGTTGGTTCATTACTGGAGTATAGAAATGCTACTGATTTATGCAAATTGATTTTATACCCTGCAACTTTGCTGTAGTTGTTGATTACTTCTAACAGTTTTCCAATGGATTCTTTGGGGTTTTCTAGGCCTGCTTTAGATTCTTAACAGTGGTACTAATTTCCACCATCCCATCAAGATGCAATATTGTTTTTGAGCCACTCCATTGGCTTATGGGTACATGAGTGTTTCAGTGTCACCTGCTTGGCCTTCCCCACTGTGACAACCCAGACCCCTCAGGCCAAGGACTCTTTGTGGAGGATGAATTCCCTACTAAACGTGTCTATCCAAATTATACAGTCAGGTACTTGGGAAATGACTACCAAGTGGGCACAGTGGACCTATTTGGGACTTGGATTCTCTATCGGTGACTTCTTGAGCTGAAAACTGATCAAGTCAAGGGATCATGACATTTTACTGGATGCCCTCAGCCTTCTAATCATTTATTCCTCATTTATTCTGAGGGCACAAGTTGAACAGTTGTTGGTTGCTCATCTAGTTTGCTCCTAGAAACACTGTCTTTGTTAATTATCTCCATAACTCTCCGCAGGTCAGATCTCCTTGTCTGCTCTTCCAACCTTGTCTCTCATTGTGATAATTGGATTCCCTTCGGCTCTATTGGTTTGTGTTCTATCATAACCCGTGTCATTAGAGAGTGGAGTTCATGACAGCTTCTCCAGGTGTCAGCCCTGACCTAGAAAGAAGAGCCCCCACTGAACTTCTTAGTGATGCTGGTGCTCCTCTCATCAGGACAGCATTAAAGTCTTGGTAAATGGCTTATCCTCTGGGATTTTCAGTGGAATATACTTATTTGGTGATTTTTCCAGCTTAACATGTTCATCCACTCTAGCAGGTCACTTCCTTGTGCTGTTTCATCCCTTCCTACATCATTGCCTCTGCAATTCTGACATTTCAACCTCACTTAGCAAGAGCTATATCTTTTTCTACACCTCTAAGAACTATCCTAGTAGGGAATTTGCACCATCTGTTGGTGGTCCTTGCCAGGGTGTTGAACACTGTATTTCAGGAGAGTACATGCAAATGTATAAACTCTCCTTATTCAATCTCCGCTTCCAGCGCCCTTGATCAAACACCATCAGAATCTACTCCCATGTGTTCTCCCCTGGCTCCTGCTGGTACCTGCTGGATTATAGGCCCTTTCTTCTCTCATCAGGTCTATCATCTTCCACCAAGTTATGCTGTAACTTAATCTTTTGCTATAGGCCTAATGCTTATGAAGGGAGATAAGAACAGATACTGTAGGGGAGGAAGACATTTCCTCTTCCCAAATGGGGGTTTGTCTGGCCGGAGAACGAATTAAATTCACATGAGATAGAATAGCAAGAGAAAATTAAACAAAGCTTTATGAGGAACCATGGCCCGGGGCCTTTCTTCCCAAAGGAAGAAAGGGCACCGAAGAAGTGGGGTGCACATAGTGGTTATATACCCCCAAACAGGGTGTTTCATATGTGATTGAAATGCCCCTCCCACAATAGTCACAAGATTGCCCTGTCGGCACAGTGCCTGATGGACACAGCAGGCAGTGGTGTGCTGTCTTGGTGGGCGTAGCAGGAGGCAAGTCTATTGTCTGGAGCTGGGCGTCACAGGTGAGCACAGCAATCAGTTCCTTCCCTAAGGAAAGATGCTTAATCCTTAAAGAAATGCCAACGTTGGGAGGGGGAGGGAAGTCAGTTATAGGAGGTTACCAGACAAGCACAATAAAATGCAGATTTAAGTCCTTGCCTTTGGTATTGATTAAGAGTTTCTAGAGAGAAGGTCATCGCCTTTCTTCTTCCTGGTACAGAGAGGGAGGCACCTTTTACAGATAGAGATTTACCTTACAAATGTAAATGTATCCTAACAAAGGGCGAGTTCCATTCCTCAGAGCCTCCTTCCCTGTCCCAGTTTATCAAAAGCAATCAGCCTCAAATAATCCTGATGCCAAAGAGAGATATCTTGGGGTGGCCAATTCCAGGTCCCCACAATACTAAGAAGGGAAGGGCTAGAAGTATTAGCTCTGAATAGGGACGGGGAGGCTATTTCTGCAGGCTAAGGGAATCTGGGGGTTAGTGAGCCCTTAGCTTTTCCTTTCTTCCTCCTACAGAAGAATGTTTGTGTGCTACCAGGAAGGCCCACTGGCTTTCAGACTTGGTTTTCAATTGCACATTAATCACTCTAAGCTTTTCATTATCTTTTTTGAGAATGTCAATTGAGCTGGACAATAGTCATACAATTTCTTATGGTTACAATTTCCCATATACTTGTCAAATACCTGGCAAATGCCAGCTAGTGAATTCCCTTACTCAAGTATACAATTCCAATTCACCTTAGATGAAAATTTTATCAGACTGCCGTAAGTATTAATCTGTTGTCCACCTACAATCAATGATGAGGCCCTTATTGCTAGCCAGACTATGACTGATAATTGATCCTGCTCTAAAGCTCCACTTCTAGTACAAACAGTCAAAGGTATTGTTTGCTGGGAAGCAGTGTCTGAGACAAGTTTACCATTCATAGTATTTATTAAGAAGTGTCCTTGGAATCAATACCTGTGGAAGGGAGGAGAAAGAAGCAGGTTGGGCAGAGAGAGAAGTCAAGCTGTGATATAGGCCAGGAAGAGCTTTGGCCAACCCCACCCAGATCTCTGAAGTTTAAATGGACTGTCAGAATTGTTCTGCATTGAGCTGTAATGGCCAGGCATTCATATGCTGACCTTGGTTACTCACTGTGGATGGGCCTCCCTGGGAAGTGGGTCGCTTTCAGAAAGGCAGCTCCCTAAGGCTCAGGCAATCCCTACAACAACACTGCAACACTTGGGTGGTACGTGGACCATAGCTGTCAATTCTGTTTAATATTAATTTATAGACCCCTGAGGTTACCAATAAGGGCTTGATATGATCCACTTGCCAGCTGTGATTAGATCTTTGCTCTCAGGGAATTCTTCTTAAAGCCATTTTCAAGTGATTCCTTTCATCTTGATGTCAAGTACAGTCCTTTGCCACATTGGTGCTTTCAGCAGGAACAAAGGGAATATGTCATTATTTGGTCCATCTTTGCCTTGCTTCTGGTACCCTCATGCTATTGTCTCTTATGAACACAGAAAATGTGGGTTTTAATTGGGGAACTCCTGTCAGTGAACTAAACAGTCTCTTTGACCTTCACTGGGAAAGAATCATGGAATTCAGACCTAGAGAGATGGGGGTAGCTGGATCCCCTGTGGGCTCTATCACTGGCAGTGAAGCATCCTGCTTATGCATATGCATTGATGGATTCCCCTGAACATCAGCTCTGCTGCACGAACTCAACTACAGCTTGAACTTTCTCATTTGAACCTTATCAATGGGCTCTGTTCTGTCTCTTTACTGTTTCTCTGATGTTATCCAAGATATGATGTGTAATTTTAATCCCAGGATTATCTGATGTTCTTCTTCAGTGGAAGGAATCCTAGCAACCCCCAGCAGCAAGCCAGCTATCTTCCTTCATAAGGGACATGAAAACACTTGCATCAGATTGCTTTAGAATTGGAAATTTAAGCAGTTTCCAATGAAGAGCGGTATTAAATTTCTGCCCTATGCTCCAAATGACATGTGATCTATTTGCAGACACTTTTAAAGTCAACTGAGCATTTGAGCATCTCACCCCTCAGTAAGATTGTTGGAGGAGATCATTGAGAGGAAGTGATCGCCGGTGGACCCGTGAGCTGGACCCCGGCAATCAGAGGCTCCTCACCTCCTCCTCTGTCCTTGGAATGTACATTCTGCCCACAGTTTCCACAATGAGAGCTGTTTCAAGGATGCAGACTTGAGAGAGTAAGGTGTTGAGAGCATCTGGACCGTATATGTGACTGCACCCAGTTAAGGCTTCTATATAAGCTTTTCAGATTCTGGCAGGTGGGTGTGGAGTTCTTTTCAGCTTGTGGCTGCCCAAAACAAGCCTCATAAATAAGTTCCCTTGCTCATTGAATTTGCCACCTACCAATTTGGAGTGGTCTGCCTCTTTCTTTGGTCTTTCCTTGCCTGCCATGTATAGGGGCCAGTTTGTGAAACAACAAAGATTTGAGAGGGACACAAGCATTTGTAAACCTTTTTAACTTTTTTCTTCTCGGGATCTCCTCCAAAGGGGAATTCTTTGCTTAATCCCTGCTAGTCTGTCTGTCTTCATGTTTGTCCCGTGAACAGATTGTCTCGTTTGTAGGTTGGATGGGGCTGTTTGAAAAGGACTTAATGGGAACAAGTTCTCTTGTTTCAACCATTTTCTTATTCAAAGTGGTGATAGCTTGCTGCCCTCTTAGAGTTCCATATTGCTTAATGTTTATTACCAAGAAGGGCTCAAGTGATACCTAGGTTTTCCATTTAGTATGTCCAATTAAAACCTGGTAAGAGGCAGACATTGCTGTATCTTATTTGATAATGGAATAGGCAGATCTGAATTTAACCAAGCTGGGATATATGAAATGAATCTGTAAGGACTTTTTTTTTGAGGTGCAAGGGTCTAGGCTAGCTCAAAGGTTGCCAATGTATTATGAATTCTCTGGTAAGCATCCTATCAATTGTCTCCTTTCTCTTTCCACTCCTCAACAGCCATCTAAAGAGCCTGCCCAGTAAAGCTGGTTATCCTTCTCTTGTTTCTTTTTTAATTCCTTCCCACCTACTTAGTGCCACCTTTCTTTTGGATAGCACAGATGTTCTCATTATTTAGTCCCATGAATGGTAACTGGTTTAGTAAATCAGGTCTGTCACCTGAATAATTTCTTGGCATTCATGAGCATAAGATGCTTGAAATTGGAGAACTCTCCTTCACAGCTTCCATCATGGTCAGTTACTAGTACTAAATTAAATGTCTCTTTTTGATCATCATACAGCCAACCTAAGACCACTTGTACTTACATATTCCTATGCTTCAGAAGGAGTGTTCCATTTCTTAGTCAAGGAAACAGTGGGGCTGTATGGTGTTGTGTTCTCGGGGTAAGTCTGCCAAATTCTCTCCTTTACCCACTAGTTAGCTGTCTTGCCATCTTGATGGAGCTACTCACAAATGTTTGCAGACAACTAGGCATCTGTGATCAACCCAAATAATCCCATACATTCAGCAGTATCTAGGATTAGTGATGGAATGCCCTGATCATTTACTATGAGGTTCCACATGAGAGAGATTCATCAGTGTGAGATAATAGAAAAGTACATGCTGGTTTCTGCCCCTAGTTCCTTTCACAGAGCTCCTAAAATCCTTGTAAATTCCTAAGTAATGAGGACACTAGGAAGATCTTTTATTCTAATGAGGCAGTTCTAGGTGGGCTTCTGGATGGGGACTATCACCAGAAAAACCAAGCCATGGTCAGAAGCTTGGAATTTTCAGCCCCACCTCTCATCCTCCAGAAAGGGGAGAGAGGCTAGAAATGAAGTTAATAATTGATCATGCCTACATGATGAACTCTCCATAAGAGTCTCAAAAATGGGATTTGGAGAGCTTGAATATGGGTGAACACATTCACCCTAGGAGGGTGACATACCCCAACTCCACAGGAATAGAAGATCTTGCACACAGGACCCACTCAGACCTCACCCTACATATCTCTTCATTTGTATCCTTTATCACATCCTTTAATAAACTTGTAAATGTAAGTAAGTGTTTCTCTGAGTTCTGTGAGCCACTCTAGCAAATTAACCATACCTGAAGAGGTGTTGTGGGAACCTCTGATTTGTAGACAAGTTGGACAGACATTGTGGTAACCTGGGGACATACTACTTGCAGTTGGTGTCTGAAGTGGGGTGAGAGTGGTGGTGTGGGACTGAGCCCTTAACCTGTGGGATCTGACACTATATCCAGGTAGATATTGTTAGAATTGAATTAAATTGTAGGACATCCAGCTGGTGTCACAGAGAATTGCTAGGTGCCCAAAAGTGAAATGTTTTGTCTGAGTAGTAAGAGAGACACACCGATGGACTACTGGGTTTTCCCCTACAGAGAAGAGAAAGACACAGGAGGGAAAAAACCGAGCTTTTCCAAAAGAATCAAGCTTCTGCAGAATTTCTCCATAAGGTGTATTGTATTTTTAACCAACAGACTTCCCTCTGGATGTCCTGGACATTTGGCCATGACCCTTGACTATTTCTGTAGTCTTTCTGTTGATCGTGGTCATAAGCAAGTTACTTTGTGAATGAATATAATATATGCCCAGATGACCACAGGACCTGTAAGGACTTTCTAGTAATTGGGAAAAAAATGGTTTGATCTCTTTCTGTTTCAATTTTCTGGTTGGCCCTTTAGAGATTTAGTTTTCGTCAGTGATGCCGGTAGCAGCTGGGAGTTCTCTGTCTCTCTCTTTGGCTAATTCCTCCAGGGCTAAGTCTATTTCTTCCAAAACCCATTGATTGGTTTGATTGATTCTCGTCCCCAGAATCATCTACAAGGCTTTCACCACTTATTTTTGTAGGGAGCCATCTTGGTTTCAATTTCTCATCATTTTTATTCCCTCTTTCTTTTCATAACAAAAACTTATCATCTATGAGTTTGAAAAATAATCTCGCCATGCTATCAATCTCTGACATAAAATTTTGAATTATTATAGTGGATTTATATGAATCAAAAATCTTACCCAATAGGGGCTGGCCTGGTGGCACAGAGATTAAGTTTTCATGGTCCACTTCGGTGGCCTGGAGTTCGCCGGTTCAGATTCCAGGTGCGGACATGGCACCTGTCAGCAAGCCATGCTGTGGCAGGCTTCCCACATATAAAGTAGAGGAAGATGGGCATGGATGTTAGCTCAGGGCCAGTCTTCCTCAGCAAAAAGAGGTGGATTGGCAGCAGATGTTAGCTCAGGGCTAATCTTCTTTAAAAAAACCAATCTTACCCAATACCAAACTTTTTAAATATTTAGACAATTATACAAGCAAGCCACAAGCTCCATATGGAGACAGTGAGTTACACACTCATGTCTTTTCCTTCTATCAGGCTATGGTTCAGTTCCACCTCAGTCTACTGCCCTTAGGTAGCACTTTAGATCCAGACCCACCACAAAGTCCGCCTTTCCCAAATGCCCTGTATCACACGCCTCCCTATGTCCAGAGGATTCTAATTGTATTTCATGGGGATTGGCTACTTTCCTATTAAGCGGCACATTTAAATTCCCTGGCTTAGGTAACTTTTTCCTTTACCTAGCATTGCCCCAGGCCCTTTGCATTCACTTTCTTTCTTCTTTCTTAGTTCTTCAGTACTCTTTTTTTTTCAAAAGAATTTTTGTATTTTTTTCCTTTTTCTCCCCAAAGCCCCCCTGTACATAGTTGTATATTCTTCGTTGTGGGTCCTTCTAGTTGTGGCATGTGGGACGCTGCCTCAGTGTAGTTTGATGAGCAGTGCCATGTCCGCGCCGAGGATTCGAACCAACGAAACACTGGGCCACCTGCAGCGGAGCGCGCGAACTTAACGGCTCGGCCACGGGGCCAGCCCCAGTTCTTTAGTATTCTTAATTCTAGATTGTTTGAAACTTGTTTGTCAGTATTTATGCCAGGGACTAGAAATCACTCAATGTTTCTAAGCAGAAAGGAATTCAATACCTGAATTGAGGTGCTTACAAAATTGTGCTGGAGGAGAAGTTAGAGGTCAAGAAATGCTACTGCCACCCATTGATCAGAAAAGTACCACACCACCACCAACCTCACAGCTGCCACTCATCCACATTTCTTTCAATGGCGTGGACACACAGGCTAGCTCTAACACATAGCTGCATCCTGCTTGTTGGCCCGCTCCCCTAAATAGCAAATCATGACCCCCGTCCCTTCCATTTTCCAACCTTGAATGAGAACATCTCAATGATAGAAGCTAACCTCATCCAGAAAACTAGTTGCAATGGCATCTGGGAGATGTAGTTTTTAGCCGTGCAGCCCCTGTGATACAGAGGGTAGGGGCATAAAATAGAAAGAGAGTGGAACATTCCACTGAGTCCCAGATGGCAATACCTTACACGAATTTATTTGTTATACTTTCCCAATCTTACAACTTATATCTTACAACAGCATCTTACAACTTCAGTGTCCTGAGTCCACACCTGACATGATACATTCTTTGTGCCTCCTCTCAGCATTTCTCTGTCGTGTCTTTTCGGTAATGCACATACTTCAAGAAGTGGCAGCTACCTATTTACAATTTTTTAAATTAATGATAATAGAGTATTATTTTCATTGCTGCTGAAACATTTGCATTATTACTGGGGCCTTTTGGAATCATTAAGTTGACTTTAATAATGATTCTATTGGGAGTTTCAGGTCCATGACCGGATGGCGTGGGAAACGGATTCATTAGGAAGACTTTGGAGCCTCTTCTATCAGACCACCCATAAAACCTACCCTCTTCGCCTCTGGCCCCAGAGCGGGCCCCAGCCCATGATAGTGAAATATAAATCAATTTCTTCTTTTGTGATCATGGAATTTTGAGCAGTAATGTCCCGTCCTGAAAATAGTAATGCACAAAATAAAAAGAATTTATTCTTCCAGTATTTCTGGAAGACTAGAGTGGTTTACTGTTTATAGTAATGATAATAAAACTACCCATTTCGAAAGTGACTAAAAAAAGTTTAAAAATACCCTGGAGTCAATCTCCAAAAACCTTTTGTCTTGGCTCCTTCTCTGTTTTAGTCAGTAGGAAGAATCTCAGAATTACATCCCTTCCAAACCCCAAACTGATAATTGAGAAAATGGCTTAAAGTTCCGTTTTTGGAACTTGCTATTTATATGCTAAGATTGAAGTATAACACGGAATAAAAGCTCTTTGAAAATGTCCCCAACACTGCATATCCCATGGTAATTACGTTCTTGATTTTCTTACTGTTTGTTCCCTTGTCCATTCTTTTATCTTTCTTCCTCTGACTCTCTTTACTTGTCTTATTTTTTCGCTGTAAAGAGTTAAGATATTCATTATTTTTTCTTCAAGTGGTATTGTATTGTTTAAAGGAAAGTTTCATTGCTCAAGTAGTCTATTTCTTTCAGTAAATTAAACACTGCTACAAAGCTGATATATTGATAAGTGTAGAGCTTTTACTGTAATTGTACAGAACACCATGATAGGAACATTATTCAGAGCAAAATATTCAAGATATTGTGACAGGACAAAAGAGACCAAGAAAGAATATAATGTTTTTTTGCCTCTGGGGAATGAAAATTTGGTTACTAATGGTACTGATTTTTCTTTTTTTTTCATTTTTCACTGAGATACACTATTCACTATATTTTAATGAATGCTTCATGCTCATTAATACCAGACATTGCAAACTATAAGCGTATAAAGTAAGAAGTTTAATCAGCCACTAAAACCAAATAAAAAAGTCCCAGGTTTGTACAAAAAGTGTCAGGAAGATGAGGATATGTTTGCTTTACTAACTATCCAAAATATGAGTAATATCTAGTTGCAAATTTAAAGTATATACATCCATTATGAACTAGTTGAAAACTGTGCTACTTACTAAACAAATTATGTATTAAAATAATTGGGATAATGCAATTTTTGTAATTTCTCCTGAAAAAAATAAATGCCATCATTTCAATAATAATATGTTTAAATGTTCAAAGATATTTCAGTATTTTGTTAAGTGGTAAGGTCTACGTTATTTGTGTAAGACCTGAGCCACCGTGGCATTTTTATAGACTGAGTATGAGAGAGGGACATGAGTGTACAGGGCTCAACTCCAAATGCTTTAAAGGCAGCCCCATTTTAACATGCCCATGCCTAGTGCTGCGCATGACACAAATTGGCCCTTAATTAATGTGTGTTAAATGAATAATTGATGCTACAATATCAATGTTAAATGAAACTTTCATTATAAATATGTTATAACATATCGTTGAGAAAGAGTTTGATAGAGTCAATATTTATTTAGCCCCACTTTGTGCTAAGCATGGCATTAATCTCTTTTACTTGCGGTATTTCATTTACTTCTTTAAACAATCTGAGTGTGCACTGGGAGAAGGGAACAGATAGAATTCATTCCAAAATGATTTTATGGCATTAAGATTCAAATTAAAAGGAGATGGTCGGAAGCATATCACAGAAGTAACAATTATTGCCCCAGAAACTGTTGCTTCATCTTGCAAGAAGCAATTGATTCTGACTGAGGAGATGCTGAGCTGTTAGGAGGCATCGCCTCGGCAAGTATATACCGGGGTGCCACTGAGGCACATACTGTGGCTGCTGTCAGGGCACTTTGGACTCTTTGTTGCCAGGGACCAGCAGGCAAGAAGAGTCACCTTATCGGCATGGGAAATTGATGCTGATCCCGAGGGGAAGTAGGGCAGCACTTACAAATGGAGACAGGGAAGAATGAGTGTGGCACCCAAGAGATCCATTTGGACACCTTTTGGTGCTCTCTTGCCCCATTGTAACCGTGAAGGGACATGTGCAGCAACCCTAGACTAAGACAGTAAACCTGTCAAGGGCTCACTGCCGTCAGAGATGAAGGTTTGGATCATACTACCAAGGACACCATGACCTGCTAAGGTGATAGCTGAGGATGAGGGGAATTTGAAACAGATAGCGGAGGGGGGAGAGGATGAGGAACAATCTCGGCCCCCAGATCAACTGCAGAGACTAGGGCTATCTATAGTTCTTCTCAAACCTTCCTATTCAAAATTCAAATTATCGAAATTATTCAGAATTTTCCTCAAGAACTGTATCTGTTCGGGTGGAGCAAAGGGCTCACTGTAGCAGTCAGGAGAATGCCCCCTCAGGGCTGAGATTGGAGGGAGCCGAGTTCACTGAGAGCCCAGCTGCCTTCTGACACCCATTGCCACATTTCAGTGGAATTCACACTTCCCACAGGCTGCTCTTGCCAAGGAGTGAGTGTGGCTGAGGTTCAAGGGAGGTTTGTTCCTGGGAGAAGCTGGACTATTATGACAGCAGGTAGGATCCCCAACGGCCTTGCCGATCTTTCCTTTGATCTTCGTCTAAGACATTTCCACCCGACCTCGCTTCCTTCCTTCTCTCTGTCCTTCACTCAGGGTCACGTTTGAATCGTGATCTGATGGCTCTCCCAGCGTCCTCTGGATCCCTTCCTGTTTTCCTGGTAGCTTGCTTCTCACGGGGCCCGAGCCAACACACACACTTACTGGGTGGATTCTGTCCACTTTTTCACTAAGCAGCTTTTGCTCAACTTGCATTATGAGCTGACAGCACAATAATCTTATCTTTTAAGGCTGACAAGCCTCAATCTCTCAGAAATTAATCAAATTTTCAGGCCTGTTGAAGAGACCTTTCTAGTTTTTGCTGCTCCTGCAGATAATTATCTTAAACTTTTGCTCATTTCTTTGTTCAGGACAATGTGGTATTGAGAGGTATGGAGGTAACAGCATTTAGGGAGGAAAAAAGAGGTGATAGCATGTTGAAAGTGAACACATCTTTTTTAAATCTTTGACATTCGTTCCAGCAATAAGTTAAACTTTGCTCAGTTTTAGTTGTCTCTTTTCATGCCTTATCATAGCCATTTTTTACAAATACTTCTCTTATTTTTTTCTTTATTTCTGTTACCAACTATATGTTTATTAATCTCACCACTATTTCTCCTTCAATTTGGATTCTTTCTCCCCTTTCAAATGTTTTTACTCTCTGTTTACCACTTAGATCAGTCACTCATTTAACCATATTTACTGAAAATCAACTGCATACCAGACAAAGAATTGGGATGAAGAAATGAATATAATGTGGATTTATTCTCAGGAAACTAACATTGTACTAAATCTCAAACATTCTAGAGCTTTTTAATAGCTAGGAGATCCTTAAGGAGAGTAAGTCTGCCTGTATGTCAGCATGGCTCGGATTTCTGCCTTTGTTTACCCGTCCTGTGAGTTACCTACGTCACGTGACCCTTCAGAGAAGGACTTGCGACCACATAAAGAGTATAGAAAGCTAACAATTTTGTATCATATTGGCTGAAAAATGAAGGACAGTTTATGTAACTGCTACACTGAGATTGCTCTAGTAAGCATATTTTCCCAATCAGAACTTTTTTTTTTTGGTAATCATGGAAAACTACTTATTGTGAGCACTTATTACCCAATTGAAATGATTTCTTTTAAGGATAGAGTGTGATTTTGAGTTTTATCCAATTGGAAGCTTATCATGAAGCATGATTGCCTGTCTCAATGCATTATATACAATCAGAAAAGATATGCTGATTAGGTAAGTTCTGTTCAAGTATGTTTATGAGATGTTAGGTTCAGAAGGCCTTGCATTCAAAATTGAGAAAGACATGCTCTCAGGGGCAAGGTCTAATGCAAAGAACAAAAAAGATCAACAGTACATCTGTCCATGAGTGCTCCTGTCAACCTCTTCTGTCTTTGCTTTCTGACCCAATTTTATTGGCTTCAAACCTAGATTTTATCTTAGAATCTTATTTTCACATTCATTTTATAGATACAATAACTCTCCTATGCCAATCTGATATCCAACTTAAGTCTATTTGTTATGTTTTATTGGGCTATATCTTATTATAGCTCTCTTTAGCTCACAATCTTGACCTGGCCAGTCCTTTTTTTTCAAAACTTTATTACTAAAAATTTGAAGCATTCTACCCCTGAGATGTTACAGTTAGTATTTTACTCTACTGGATTTGCCACACACATATCCCTCTATCCATTCAACTGTTCAACTAATTTTTGGATGCATTTCAAAGTTAGTTGCAGACATGACACTTCAGCATGCATATCATTAACTAGTGTTCAATAATTCTTTATTGTTCTTTTAATTCTTTAGAAGTAAAGTTTATATATAAGGAAATGCTCAGATCACAAATGTTCTATTCCAGGAAAATTTGACAAATGCTCTGACTTGTGTAATCCAAACCCCTGTGGTCATATTTCTTTCTTTATTCAACTTCTAGTAGGTAAGAGCACATAGCTCACAGACACAGTGACACGTGATTGAATTTAGTTGGGGCAAGAAAAACCTCATTGGGAGACAAACGATTTAAAATCAGGGTCACCTTATGGCATCTTGGTGGCTGGCCCTAACTATATATTGTTTTATAATATTGTCATTTGCCTTTCAACATGGAAGTCAACTCCTTCTTCTCCAGATATGAGCTCTACACTGACAGAAAAAATTTCATTCATCTTTAATTCTTAACACTTAGGAGATAAATACTTTACACTTTAATGAATAAATAGAAGTTGATATTGATCGATATAATAAATCTGTCCAAACTTACAATGTATACAAGTATCCTTTGCTTTCCAAATAGATTTAATTCCTGAGATCAGATAGCAAGAGTTTAGGCCTGTAAATTTTAAAGATCTGTATGCTCCTTAATTCCTAGATGTGTATTCTACCTGTCCAATTACTTATTTTTTTATCCCATTTTGACCCATGATATAGATCAGAGAATCAAAGGCTCATTCAGATGAGTATTTTGCAAAGTACTGCAAAATAGCAGTTTGCCAGCCTAATAACCACAGGTAAGAGTATCTTATGAGGGAAGGACTGTATTTTCCCACTGAAGGACAGGAGGGCTGCTGCAGGATAAAAATGCAGTTTCAAGTTTCTCTGGACTATAGTTTATTTGCCAGGAAAGGATCAAATGATCTTAGAAAGAACCAGAATCTTGGTGTGTCTAGGAGTTGCCATGAGAGCTGCTTCCTTCATCCCAGCAAAGGCGTTTCTTGGCACCTCCTTAGCAGAGGTACCACTGGGGGTAACAAACACCCCCTGAAGAGTCACGTCTGGATTTTATTAATTGCTGAGAGCACCTGAACTAACACATACTATCTCATGTTTTTGAATAGCTTACGTTGTAATTACTCAGCTCCTGAACTGCCCTGCCTCTTCACTATATCATAGTCTCACTAAACACAATTTTGCATCCTCACCATAGCATTGGGTCATGTCCTCAGATGATCCGTCACTGGCTACTTTACAGGCAGTAACCTCCCTAAGTCTCCTGCAAGTGTTCAGAAAAATAAAACAAGGTCATGCCAAGAGAGTGAAACAAAGGTAAAGGCAGATCTGGGCACTATAGAAATTCATGTTAAGAACTAACCAGAATTTTCCAAGAAAGAAGCAAATCAGGCTGTCAATTCTCAAGTTGACCAAGTCTAACTTAGAACAAGTTAACAAAGCTAGTAAGGCTGGGAGCCTGAGTTACCCGGCAGGCCTTTAAAAACAGAGTCCCACAAAGCCTTTTTGCAGCCTAACTCTGATATACTCCATTCTGTGTAGTCGCCTATAGTAGTCGGTTCTGGGTCTTTCCTTCCACCTGCTGTGACACCTGACACCAACCTTTCCAACTTGGGAAACTGGGTTACTAATATTTATTAACAGTTACTAATAGTTATTAACATGGTTGAGGTATGCTTTAAATAGAGCCAATATTGAAGAAGAGAGGATGTACTCAAAGAAATATCACCAAATTCCACATCTGGTGCTGATGTTCAACAGAGAGCTGGATATACGAGTCTGGAGATCAGAAAAGAGGTTGAAGGTAGAGATTTGATGATGATTAGCGGTTTGTAAATTATTGATATAAATGAGATTGCCCACAGAATGTAAAGTTAGAAGAATCAGGAAGGAGATTGCTAGAGAATGGCCTGAGAAAAAAAATGAATGTCAGTGTAGAGAATTGCCAGGAAACACAAGAAAGTAAAGAGTTTATGTATGGACTGGTCAAGTGTCAAACAGTGACTGCCTGAAGTAAAAGCTTGACTTAAAATTAAACAATGGATTTTCCAAACTCAGACAACAGAGGAAATGGAGAACAAAGACCCAGATGGCGTATGATACAGCTCAGGGAATTCAAAACGAGCACTCTTCCCACATACATTTACCCTGTCCATCCCGTATTATGATGTCTCAAGCCAAAACATTATATTTCGAAGAATGAAACTGTGGTAATAGTAGGCTTCTTAATTTTTTATTTATTTTTTTCTTACATTTTTAGCTTGATGAAAAATTTTTACAAAGTCACAAAACAAACATAGCTATAACTTATATATCACAGTTTATTCTGCTCATTTGATGTACTATTAAATTTTATGTTTTATTATGTTTCATACTGATACAAATACTGTCTCTCCAGAATGTTAGACTGTGCAATTTAGAGGAAGGGGCTGGAGAAGACCAGGAAAACAGAAGGTTTTAACCTAGGGACAAAGGTGTTTTTGTGTGTTTGTGTTTGTGTATGTGTGTACGTGTGTGCAGTACTGTTTCATGACATTAAAGGGTGTGACTAATCTAGAATCAAAAATTCTATTTTGAGAGAGTCATCTCAGATTGACCTGTTCACAAGAGTTGATTTTTCAGTATTGAAGAGTCGATATTTGTCCTCAGTGTCCTCTTTTAAGAGTGAATTTAAAGTTAGTCATCTTGTCTTCCTGCATAAGGCAAAATAATTTGATTTATCTGGATTTATGTCTCCTCTTAACTGCATATTATCCAAAAATAAGGTTTTCCTTTTTTTCAGGTGTTTTTTCAGGTTTTAAACAATATATGTCCCTCTTCCATCTTTTTATATTTAGTAACTTTAACCGATTTAGACATATCTGTATTGTTGAAACAAAGGGTATTTGTGAAACGTCCTTTCTGCAAGTCCTTCCAAAACAACAGTCTCTAATCTCCCATTACTCTGGCAATGCGAATCTTGGCATTTATTTTCTCCTTTTGTTTTGTTTCTGATTATGTTTAATGTAAACCTTCTATGACCTGTCTCGAAGCCCCTCAGCCTGAGTACTGTTGGCTGTGATTTTTCTTGCCCTTAATTGTGCTCTTGACTTTGGTTTAGTCTTTCCCTATCTACTCTCAGCTCCCAGGTTTATTTTTGCAAAGTATTCATCCATCTGCCGGCCACTTTTCCCAGCACTCTGCACGGGCATTCATAAAAGCATCTCTTGTTATGCCCTGACTTTTGCTCTCTCTCTCTGGGTCTTAGTCTGGAAAGAGGAATGGACTCTAATCCCTCTGTTATTTTTGGATTGGGAAGTATTGAATGTTCCTTCTACGTCATCTGTTTGTAATCCATCTAAAGTAATTTACCCTCAATTTCCCTTAAACTCTCCTTACTTTAGCAGATACTGAGGAAGGACTGTTCATTTTCATCGATTTCTTTTTCTCTTTGCCCTGACAATGCTCCTTTCTCTCCATCTTCCCCTCCATCAGTTATGTATGTAATTATCTCCTTTTCTTCCTTCTTTTCATTCAAGTCTCTTTCTCTTTCCATTGTTTTTAGATCTCAGAGGTATGTCTTTCCTTGTCATTACCTTCACATGGGCTTCCACTGAATCTAATTTGGGAGTTCTCCACTCTTCCTGCACATTAGAATTACCTGGGAACTTAAAAGAACATACTGGTTTCTGGTACCGTACCCAACAAAATAAATCTGAATCTCTGAGGGTGGATTTAAAAGCTTCTCAAGTGATTTTAATGTGCAGCCAGGAATGAGAACCATTGATCTACTTATTCTTAGCTTATTTGTTTCCACTTACCTTCCTGTTTCAAGTAATGGAACTCATTGAATATATCCTTGCAGTGCTTTTTATTTTGGTGGTGGTGTAACGATATGACATTTGCAGCACAGATAATCTCCACCCAAATAGATAGGACACTTATGAATTATATCATACTTCCTGTCACTTCATGAGTGCTAGGAAAGGCAGGGAAAACAGAGGGGAAAATAAGGCAAAAAAGATAAATAAGTGGCCAGAGAATTAGGCTGAGAGACACAGAGAGAGAAAGTAAGAAGAGAGGATGCAAGTGTTACTCAAAGTGCTACCAACCCCATAGGGATTCTTCTTACATATGCAAATTCCTGCCCTTTCCTAACAGAGTGGGTCAGACACTGTGGGGACTGGGACATTTCTACTTTAAGCATTTTTGAGATAATCTTACGCCTCCTGAAGTTTGAAAACAACAATACAGGTTAACAAAAGAACTGACAAATCCCACTAGAAGTTATAGCTACTTATTTTTAAATACTTTATGCCACTAGTAAAAAGCAAGCATGAACAAATTCATTGAAAGCAGGTCTCTAATAAAGCGGAAATGCTGTGTGTGTAGGTACGTAGCAGGCAGGTGGATGGATATGCTGTGGTTGTACATCATATCATATTCTGCAGTATTCCCTGAATTTGCAAGATCACAGGATTACCTGGCTCACTTGTTTAAAACTTGGATTTCTGAACCCCTCAATGGGTGCAAAATAAATATTTTGATTGAAAAGGCCAGGAGTGGGCTCCAGGAGTGTGTGCGAGTGTGTGTGTGTTCCCACAAGTTCCAGAGATGATTATTATGATAAGGGAAATCCAGAAAAAACTGATTGTGGGCAATTTCAGAGGAATTGGGAAGATCCTTCTGAACATTAAATAGCTTTAAACCTGTTTTTGAATACTAGAAATTCTTTTTCAAAGGATCATTCATTCAGTAGTTAGATATAAAATATATAACTGGTATAGACTATTTCCTGAATGATTTGTTTAAAGTAAATCATTGAGTAAGCACATACAAACAATACAAAGACATGTTTTACTTTCTTCCGTCTTTTGCTTTGGCTAAGTGGATTAGCTTAAGCAGCCAGATTATTGTTCTGAGTTAAGTGAAAAACTGACTATGGGTTCTGCATAGTTGGATGGGGAATGTTGACAGTCTAGCTTCACTTTCAGGGGACTGGATGCAGAAAGAGGGAAAGTTGATTCCCTCCCACTTCTTCAACCTGGGTCTTTAATGTAGCTCGCTCCCTGGAGGTCCAACATTTGGCCAGCTCTTTTCTGCTCCTCCTATGGCCCCCTACATGCCTAAGAAGCCCTCCCTAAAGAGTTCACTTTCTTTAGCATGTGGGTCTGATGGTTTAGCCTGGGGATGAGTGTAACTCCTAATAGCGAGCATTCCATACATGAGGAAGCAGAGAGAATCCTGCTTGACCTGCCAGTTTTGCTGTGGGTAGTGGAGTTTATTAACTGCTCAGATGATTATACCCAGAAAACAGTGTTCTTTCCATTTGTACACTTAACAATGACATCTTTGGTTTGCTCTTACTATAAATCTTTCTAATGGTTTCCTCCTGAGCTTGTTTTAAGCTTGTGGGTTCTTCTGCTTTTGTCAGTCCAATGCTATTTTCTGTCTTCTGAGTTGGTCCCAATTTCTTTGATGTTGGTCATATCCTCTACTGGTTTTAAATGCTTTCGGTAATTGTAAGGGATTTGGATGAGAGGGAGGGCAAAAAAAAAAGAAACCAAAATTGATCAAATGTGGTATTAGTCAATAAGATAAAAGAAACAAACCCACAAACCTCTGATTAATTTAAGCTGAAGTGGAATCTATAGAGAGGATATTAGGAAGCTTGCCGAATTGCCCTAAATCCTGCATAACCAGTTTTAGAAATCTCCAATGTTCCCTCCAATGCAAAGACTGATATTCTGAGCTTCCATAGTGGGAGGGAGGCAGCCAAGGCCTTTTCAAACTCTTACTCCATCAATCACATTCTGGCTTCACTTTAATCTCTGCAAACATGGCCCAATTTCCCAATGATGCACTCATTACCACCTTAAAAAGTCCTTGTGTATTTAACCTTGCATTGTGTCAACTTGCCAATCTTCAACAGTGAATCACTCCACCATCTGTTTTTCAGATTTTACTCCCAGGTTGCTGGACTTTGCTGGATAAACTCAAAATTATGCTGACCGAAATTCATGTTAACTTAATTCTGAGTCATGAATTTGTCCATGGTTTTTCCTTGACCTTCCGTTCTTCTTTCTCTTCATCCTTTGTCCTGGATCAGCTGTAGCATAAATGAGGGAGCAAGAAAATTAGAGCGAGAAGGCCTGATTTTAACTCTAGTTAACTTGTTATTGCGTGATTTAAGGAAGAACTTTTGATTTCTCTCTGTTCCTGTTTTCTCTGTGATATGAGGACAATACTTGAATTATAGGATGCTTATGATTATAAAAAGATGCATGTGAAATTAGCTTCCAATCTACATTATGCCCATATATGGAAGCTACATTATGCTTTATTGCAAAGCAATCTGAAATTTTTATTAAAAATATTTACTTGCTGATTTTTTTCTGTAGTTGTTCATTTCCAAATTTCCAGCTCTTGCTGGACAGTGTGAAATCTCCACTGACACCTCAAACTAAAAATGTCTATAACAAGCAACTTCATTTTCTCCCAAAATTTCTCTTCCTTCTGATTTAGGACAATTCTAGTTAGTTAAGAGAGATCCTTCAGTATTATGTCATCTTCTTGTTCCACTCCCAGCACACTTGTATCATCATATTTTTAAATATCTTTCCTTCTACCTCACTTTGATCAAGAGCATAATAATCTGTCTTATCAATTTGGTGCTACTAACCAGAAGCTAGAAACCTTGTTTCATGTACTAATTCACCACCCAAGATATGAGAAAATCCTGGAGATAAGAAGAAAAATCTAAGTAATCCAAGCTACATAATCACTTTGTTTATTTACTTTTAATTCCAATAAATTCTACAACTCAATTCACAAGTCCATTAGATTACATTTGCATAACAAATATTATCTCAAAGTAGATTCTATACCATTTTACTTGTGTCTTCTTCATATAGTTATTGGAATATCCATCCTGTATTGCTTTATTCTAATAATTGTATCTAAAATTCTGGCATCATTATTACTGAAGTCCCCTCTGCTCTCCAGTGCCTACATCGATGTGTACTTGCAAAAGACCCCTCTGCCCCTTGGGTTCCTTGCTTCACTGTGCCAAATTGTATTAAATGTCTGATCCTTCCTAAAATCCTCTCATTAAAATCAGAAAGAGCGATTCTTATAAAGCAGCTACAGAAGCAGGATTTGCTCTTCCTGTGTTCACAATTGAGAGGTAAAAAAATCTGCTGTGATGTAATGTCTAGAGTTTTCTCTTGTGAGAGTACAGATGGAAAATACAGCTGCTCTCCTCCAATCAATTTCCTCCCATTGGTCTTCTGTTATCCTTTTTCCCAGAGAAGTTTCCTGTTTTCTAACAGTGTATTTTCTCACACAATCTAAATTATTTTTATAGCTAATTCTTGAGTTTTAATTTTAACACTTAGATGACATCTAGACTTGTCTTACTTTCACTTGGGATAATTAAGTAACTATTTTCTTTAACCTCAAAGCAGTGGGTCTGAGATTTCCTGGCTGTATGGTGGAGTGATTTTGTAGTAATAAGAATTCGAAGTATAATTAGTAATTCGTACAATTAATAGGTTTACTTGTCAGAGATTCAGATCCATAAATACTAAATAAGGTAGGCAAATAACTAGTGCGCCTTAATGGGCTGGAAAGAATGCTTGGAAAAGCCAAGTAATTACAAATATTTTTATGAAACGGGATTGACACCATTTTGTCTTTGAATAGGGTTTATTTGAGAAGATTGGCTCACTAATATATTCACTAGTTATGTCTCAGTGTATAAGTTTAAGTGGAAAATTAATGTAATCAATATGAATAATATGAATATATAGATACCACATTCTCTTAAAATTGCCAAATATATGTAGTATATGCATATACATTATATATACATAATTGGCAATTTTATGAAATATTAAAGGAAAGATTATCCATTTATCTATCTATATCAAATAGGCAAATATTTCCATTTTCCACTTAGCTTTGTCTGGTAGACATACTAGATACGGTGTTTATTGATAAAGAGGCAATAAAAATGTTTTGGGAAAAGACATAGTAGCATATGAACGTTCTCTTTTTTAATCTCTGAAAATCAGTTTACTTAAACACGTTTTTCTATGGGACATTTCATACCTCTGACATAAGCCTTAGCCAAGAATAGAGGTAACTGGTTAGGTCAGGGACACGGAATCATTGAGATCCATCTGGTTTGTATTACAGACATTTGTATAACTTTTAAGAGAACATATAATATTTTTATTCCTCTTATTACGAGTGACAAAGCATCCATTTTTAAAGTAATTATTCAGTTTAAAACAGTATGCATAAGGGCAGAAGAGGTGGGAAAGGCCAGAGGAAGCCCGGGCTTCCGTGATGTAATAGCACCAGCAGAGAACTGCTGTCCGTCCCAGCTCCGGGAATCTGGAGATGGACCAGTCAGGCTACAAATATACACTGTTTCTAGGAGTTAGGGATACAGAAATAAAACAGACTAAGCCCTCTTTCCAAGCTGCTTGACTAACTGAAGGGAACAGAGAGTGAATGTGAAAATAAATAAGATGACTTCAGGCACTGAAAAGTAGAGAATAACACACTAGACAGGGCGGCCAAGAAAGGCCTCTCGGACAAGGTACGTTTCAGCTGAGATCTGAAGAATGAGAAAGGAGGGCTGTGTGAAGATGTGGGGGAGAGCATTCCAAGCACAAAGAACAGGAAGTACAGAATCTCTAATCCAGGAACAGCATGATGTGCTCCCAAGACAAGGGAGAAGGCCAGTGGCTGGAGAGAAGTGGATAAGGAAGAGGGTGCAAGGACACGAAGCCAGAAAATTGGCAACAGGAAGATCACAGGGACCCTTGTAGGATATGACACAGAGTTTAGGTTTTTATTTAAGGGTAACGTTCAGCCACTGGAGTTTTAAAAAGGGTAAGGAAGGAATATAATTCATACTTCAGAAACATCATGCAGGCTGCTGTGTGGCGGATATGCTCTTGGGCCCAGAACAGCCAGGAAGATCAGTTAAGGGGTGCTACTGAAATCCGAGGAGAAATGAGGGAGGTTTGGACCAGAGAGACACTAAAAAAGAGAATGAGAAGCTGCATATTTGGAACATATTTGGAGAAAGAGCTGACAGGACATCCTGATGGGCAGAAAATAGAGCGTAGGAGAAAAGAATCACGACTATTCACCTCACTCTTTCCTCACTTTGTTTTTTTCCAGAAATATTGTTTTGTTATAAATATAGAGAAGCAGCTTTTCCTTCTCTCCTCCCCACCTTTCAATTTCTCTCTAACTGATTCCCTGGTCTTTTTTCTTAATTTTGTTTTTGGACCTCACGGTATGGAATTCAAAACTAAACAACAAATAAAAAATACACGTTTCATACTATCGTGGCAAAGAAGAACATTTGTGTTCATCAACATGTTTTCTCTTGGAAAGCCTGTTTTGCGTCTCCTCTTCTACAATGAATGAATAATGAAGATTGCGGACAGAACAGCCACACACTTAGTATCCCCTATCTACATCAACATTTCTAATATCAAGAATGGAAATAGGATATTACATTCCTTTTTCAAGTGAAAGCTAATTGTTGGCTTGAGGCTAAGAAAACTACAAGAGGAATAATAATGGCAATTATATTTTGAGTGCTTGCTTTGTGTCTGACATCGCTCTTTATGCTTTATGTATGTTAACTAATTTAGCACTAGACCATCCTATGATGTACTTTAAAGATGAGAAACTGAGGCACTGAGGTGGAGAATCTTGCTCAAGTTCACAGAGTTAACACATGCTAGAGCTGGTAGTCCGTTCCAGGTAGGAAACTCCAGAAGCTGTGCATTTTACCAGCATGTGTTGATATTCTTTCTCATCTTGGTGCAGTTTCAGAAATAGCAGAAGAATGGCTGCTATTTCTAGCACTTTCTCTAATGATAAGGATAGAAGCAACAGAGGCTCTTAATCTCTGAGGCAAGAGAAAATAACCCAAATGCTCATTCACCTCTGATAATGGATAATATAGGTAACCACACATGCTGGCCTTCCTAATGTCTCCAGTAGCGAATTTATTCTAATTCTCCAACATGAAAATTACTCAACAAATATTCTGAAAACATCATTCTGAATTCTGAGTGTGTGAGAAGGTGACATTGGTGTACTTTTTATATGTTATCATCTTGAAATTTCACAACAAATCTCATGATATAAGTATTGTTAACCTGGTGTTACACATGCAATGCAAAAAAAATTATGAACTTGCCCAGGGTCATATAGATAATGAATTCCAGAGTTAAAATGACCATCTTTGTATGCATTCAAATCCCAATGCACTTTCCAAAACAATGTCCTATATTATTAGTGAATTATAAGAGCCAAAAGCACCTTCACCCAGTTTTGAATATCATACTTAAACGATACTGTGTTTAATTGATGTAAAATAATACTTCAGTAATGCTTTGAAGCCAATAGAACTTTGATAGAAAAACATCTATGAGAATAGGGTTGTTCCTTTGTTTTGTTTTCCCATTTATATTAACCCTTGTAATAAGAAACTTAAATGGTTCTTTCAAAACAAAACCACAGTAGCATAAAATGATATAAAAGTATGAAATCTTTGTTCTGAAGAGGGAAAATCACAGAAGCGACACATGTTCTATCTTTCTTCATGATTTATTAATCAGGAATTCTATTTTTTATTTCTACCTTTTCATCCACTCTGATGTGTATGTTTTCTTTCCACATGACTGAATTTTTCTACATTTCATCCAATCTTTTTATTCCATGGAATTTTCTTTGATTGAGTGGCTTTTGTTTTGGGTATATGTGTGTGTATGTGTGTTTTCATTGCAAAGGTGGAACCCTGCAGTAATAGTAAACTGAGAAAGCTAGGTTACTCCTATTGAAAATGGAATCTTCCAAGGACTCAGACAATAACTTTAACCTAAAAGAATGAGTACTCTGTAGCTGAAGGGGTAGAAAAATTGTTCAGTGGTGAAATATGAAGCTGAACCAGAACAAGAGGAGGAAGTCTACTTCAGACAGAAATCTCCAACGTGTGCTGCTCATCTGGTCTGACCACTTGCAGTACCAGATTCTAGATTTCAGTAGACCATTTGGGCAAGTCCACCTGCTCCAGACATCTACCTAAATCAGTATTTCCTAAAATTAAAAACTGGCAAATTAGAGATAGCCAAAGTAACACTATAGATTGAAAAAATATATATAGTTTCTATATAACTGGTTTTAATTATTAAATCTATATATGACTCCTCTGTTCCAAGTTTGGAATGCTTTAGCTTGTCCTAACATATTGGTATTCAAAGTTTCTCTGCCGCCACCCTGATATGCGCCCAGTGACTCCTGGAGCGTTTCTAAGCAGTCTGGGTTGTGACTGGAAGATGTGGTCTAGAGACAGATCGATGATTTGGCGTCTTGAACCGGGAGAACCAATCAGGAGGTGATCTACTGACACTAGAGCTGAGTGAAGTTTCGAGAATCAGGTAGCAGTGATGGTCCCATCCCTGTGACAGACTGGCTCCAGTATTTTTGCTGGAAACTTTTTTGCCATAAACATCTTTGCAGCAAGCATTTTTGTGGCAGACATTTGTGCTGCATAACTAATTTGCCATAAGGCAATTTTGCCATAAAAGATAAAATAACCGGTTGACAGTTTGGTTTCACTTCTTCATTGACACAGTGCTCCCATTTTAATATTATATCAACCTCAGCCTTCATAATGGTCTATGAAATGGTGCAGAGTTGAACCCACATTTCTCATAGAACTTTGGAAAGTCTATCAATGGACATGTGACAATATGCCAAAAACAAACAGCAGTGTAGAAGGCTTGCACAATGCAGTACAAAGGTCAGTTACAAATACGCATCCTAGTATTTTGACACTGATACCTCTCAATGAAGAAAGACATTTTGGCAAAAAGGAAAAGGTGAGATGTCAAAAGAGGAGAGGAATCAACAAGCAATGAAATGTATAATGCTATGAATGAAAGACTTCGAAAACAAGCACTTAGGTACAATCCACAAAACAAAATCAGTTATTTGCACAGTATTGCCATGAATCTACACACATTTTAAAGGTATTCAATATTTTGTATTTTGCCATAAAGTGTTTTGTTATTCACTTTTCATGTTTCATTGTATGCTTTTTAATGTCCCTCTTTTGCCTTTTGCTTATTTTATCTTTTACAGCAAAATTGCCTTATGGCAGTGAAAACGCAGCAAAAACTTTTTCGGCAAAGATGTTTCTGGCAAAGATGCTTACAGGGAAAAGTACCTAGAAGCTTGGTGGGCAGTCTGGTAAGATGAGTTCTTTGTGGGTTTTAGAGCTTAAGCAGTCTCTCTGAGTACACTCAGCTTCTGGGTACTTGAACACTGACCCCTCACAGATTTCTTCTCCGCATCTATGAGCTCTGGCACTTTTCGGGCCACACACTGAATTTAGGATGACCCTCAGGGATGCACTAAGCTATGAAAATCCTAATTTTCTCCTGTCCTCTTTACCCAAATCTCTTCTGGATTCCTGCTCCCTTCTCTTCGGGTCTTCCCACAACAAATTTGTCCCAGCCTACCCTGCAGAAACGGAGTTTTAATGCTTCCTCAAGGCTGTCTTCAATCACGTTACTCTCAATTCTGCTCCAACCTGCCAGCCCCTAACCAGCCTCTCCAAAGACCTTTTTTTATGCCTTGAAAAAGAAAGGGAGAAACCTCTGTCAGGCTCTCTGCTTTATAAATAAGAACTACAAATTTCAGCAGTTTTAGTCTTAATTTCTAATTCATCATCAGGAGATAATAAAACATGGGCTAAGTTTTCCTAAGGATATTTTTAGTTTTTACAAATTTATCGAGGTAGAATTGTCATCTAATAAACTGCACATATTAAAGTGTACAATTTGGTGAGTTTTGACAAATATATTCACCCATGAATTCATTACCACAATCAATGAATAAATTCATTTATTCATTGAATAAATGAAGATTTTTGTATCTCCCCACACTTTCCTCTACTCCCAATCCCCAGACAACCGCTAATCTGATTTCTGTCACTATAGGTAGTTTACATTTTCTAGCATCTCATGTAAGTTTAACCATGCAGTATACGCTCTTGTTTGTCTAGCTTCTTTCACTCAGCACAATGATTTTGAGATTCCTCCACACCGCTGTGTTTTAATAGTTAGTTCTTTTTATTTCTGTGTATTTGGTGGAGAAGATATACCACAATTTGCTTATCTACTTACCCACTGATGGACATTTGGATCATTTCCAGTTTGGACTATTTCAGATAAAGCTGCTACGGACATTGATGCTTAAGTCTTTGTGGATCTATATTTATATAGTAGGTTTATTTTTAACTTTTCAAGAAACTTACAGATGATTTTCGAAAGTGCCCGTGCCACTTTGCATTCCGATCATCAGTGCGTGAGGATTTCAGTTGCTTCATATTCTTAATGCTCGGTATGTCAGTTCTTTTACTTTTGGCCATTCTAATGTTAACGTAGTGATGTTTCATTGTGGTTTTAATTTGAAGTTGAGTGACCAGTAGTCTTGAAGATTTTTTTATGTCCTTATTTTATATCTTCTGTTGTAAATTCTATGCTCACATCTTTTGCCAATTATTCAATGTGGGCTTTCTTGGGGGGTATTATTGCATTATAAGAGTTCTTTATATATTTGCACATAAGTAATTTGTGTGATATATGTCTTTTGAATATTTTCTCACAGTGTGCATTATTGTTGTTTTTTAATGCTGTCTTTTGAACGGCATTAATTTTGATAAAATACAATCTATTTTGTTCTTTCACAGCTCAATCTCTTTTTGTGTTCTCCAAGAAAAATTTTCCTATCCCAAGGTCACAATGATTTTCTCCTATGTTTTCTTCTAGAATTTTTTTTAGGTCAAAATATTGTTTGAGGTTGGGTTGATGTCCTTTTATTTTTTCTGTACAAATATCCATTAGATTGAACACCATTTATTGAGAACACATTCCTTTTCTCCCAATGAATTATTTTGATATTTTTGCCATGATCTAATTCACCATGTGTGTGTAGGTCTATTTCTGCACTCTCTATTCTGTTTAATTGGTCAATACATCTATCTCTTTGCCAATAGAAAATTGTCTTGATTACGGTAGCTTTATATTAAGTCTTGAAACCAAGAATAGTAATTCCTCCAAGTTTGTTGTTCTTTGGAAATATTTTTTGTCCTAGTTTTTTCTGTGCTTTAGTTTGTGCTCCATGTTCTCCTTGTTAGAAAGTAATATGCTCTAGAGTGGCCATTATTCATAATTGCAGAGCTCAAAAGATTTCAAATTATCTACGGAGAGTTTCCTCCTCTTTAATGTGTTCTGCACCTGGGGAAGGAATATTTTTTTCTTCTTTTTCTTAAGTCAAACTTTAGCAGTAAGAGGTCTTTATAGGCCTTTTTTTTTTTTTTTTTTTTTTTCCCAGTAGAGAACATGCTAAAGATCTTCTGGTAGGGTATGGTGAGTACAACTGATGGACAGAGGCTTGTAAAGAGTTAGAACTCTTGGGAGATCCCCTTTGATCTGTGCTAACAGAGTTCCTTAAGACACTAGAGAAAAGCAACATCAGCAAAAGTGGACAAGTGGAGTTGTTGGAAGCCAAATCAGGAGCTAAATGTACCGTCAAAGAAGATGGGGTGGGACATAGGCCCTGAGAACCAAGAAGCAAGATCAGTAAGGAACCACAGGGAGCAGGTAAGCAGAGAGCCATCCAAGCAAATTCCTGCGGTATTGATCATAAAATTGATTTTTATTTGTTTATTTTAGGGTAGCACGTGGAAGGAACAATTCATTTAAAGTAACAAGATAGACGCTAGAGCTCATAGTTGCTGGGCGCTCACCCCACAGACTAGATATTGCTCTAAGCATTTTGTATGAATGAACTGATTTAATCTTTGGAACAACCGAATGAGGTCGATTTATTATGAAGTCCATTTTGGAAAACCGAAGTACAAAGAGACATTAAAGACGTCCATCAATTCACATAACTACTAAGTAGAGGGAAAGGTGTTGAGGAGCGTGGGGCCCAGATGTGAATCCAGCCAGTCTGGTTGGAAAGATCCTTGCTGTTATCTGCTTTGCTAGGTAACCTCTTCAGATTGGATGGAAACAGACCTCATGCTGGCTTTTTCCTTATTGATGGTTCTTTCATTGACCAATTTTCCAATCATTTTGTGTTGGCAGTCCACGTATTCAAAAATGTCATCTCACCCCAGAAATAAGGTTAGTTTGTAAAGAGAAACAAGTCACATAAAATGTACAGTTCTGAACAGATTTAATCTACAGATTTCAGGGTAAAGTTCAGGCTGTCTGTTACAAGTATCACAAGCTTTGTGGAACCCTCCATGCTTCATGAATCTCTCTCTTTCCTTTCTAACAGGTCTCATAAGTTTTATGAGCACATATTTACCTTCAGTCCATTTGACAATATTGAAGCTTGAGAAAGCAAAATTCTATATTGGATTTGACCTGGGTAAAGTGTTTTCACTATTCAACAGCTGTATACATTCTCATACTTTCTCTGTATCACCCTTAAGCTGGAGGTATGCTAAAGTTTTACTATTTTTACAATTTAAAATATATTTAATACCAATTTTCTAAGCAAGCTAATTTAGGACTAAAGTGATCTTTCCTAATGGAAAACTGCTGAGAAAGAAATGCCCTGGACCTCACCGAATTTATTAAAACAGAGAGATTCAAGAAAACCTCCTCAGTAGCAGTGCAGTATCTGAATTTTCAGTAAACTTGTTTCAGCCATATTTTTTTGTTATTTCGAATTAGTTCTTCTCTGAAATTATTTACACATTAACAAACGAGAGGGCTAAAATAACCATACACTTCTTATTCCTCTTCAAAGTTTTAGATGTTTTCAGAAGATCCACTTACACTCTGAATTCTGAAGAGAGTAGAGTGTTGTATGACAGTTGGGAGCTAGGACTTTGCAGTCAGACAAATTTGGGACTGCATCTGATTTTACTTACTCTCTATACGGATGGTGGTCACATTTTGTGATTTCCCCTGCTTGTCAGCAAAATGATAAAACTATTAATAATATTAGTCATGATGATGAAGTTTATCACTTATTTTATAAATACATTATCTATTTTCAACCTCACAACAGCACAGTTACTTGGGCATCACTGTGAAATAAGGAAGTTAGGCTCAAAGAGGAAAAGACAAGACAGAAACTTGTGCAGATTGATACGGCTGTGGAGCAGAGCCAGGATTTGCAATGAGGCTGTATGATTCCCTGTCATTTGCCATGGCATCTTCTTTGTTGTCTTTGCACAGAGCTGAACATACAGTAAGCACCAGAAGTGGAGTTACCACAAAGCTAATAAAGCTAAGCTTCAGGACCCCTCAATTGCATGGACACCTTTTCAAAACTCTGTCCTTAAACTTGTATTTATATTTTTGTATGCCTTTCCTTATAAATGGCTCCACAAATCATGTGAGTTTGAGGCCTTGCTAAACCTGGATCTGCCTTAGCATGGTGCTCAATAAATGTTAGCTCTTATTATTGTAAGCACCCACTTCCTACTGCTACTTATTATACTATTCATGACTTTTGTTTGTGCTGAGGTTGCAATTGTGCAACTACTCCATCTCTTCTCTGATTCCTGCTTGCCAGCTACAGGTACCTTCTGTTGATTCTTTGTTTACCCAGCATTCTCTGTGAGGCTCGCCTAGTTATACACTAACTTAAGCAGAAATATGTATATAAAAGACTTTGCCAAATATGAAACACAAAGCATATATGAATTTTTATCACTGCTCTCAGCAGGCACATGCATTTGAGTGATGAGAAGACATTCTGGAGAAATAAGCCCTCTTTTGTCTTTCCCATCTTACCCCTCACTGCCTCTGCAGTCTACCATTTGTGATACTGAATAAAATACTGATTTTTCTATGAATCTAGCATGACCTTGAAGTCTATATAATGGCAATGATAAAAACATTGACAGTCATTACCATGGCAATAATTTTTTTTTTTTTTTTGAGGAAGATTAGCCCTGAGCTAACATCTCTGCCAATCCTCCTCTTTTTGCTGAGGAAGACTGGCCCTGAGCTAACATCCGTGCCCATCTTCCTCTGCTTTATACGTGGGATGCCTGCTACAGAATGGCTTTGCCAAGCAGTGCCACGTCCGCACCCTGGATCCGAACCAGTGGACCCCTGGCCACCGAAGCGGAACGTGCACACTTAACCGCTGCACCACTGGGCAGGCCCCTTACGGCAATAATTTTATCAGAAACTGATTATTGATGCAGTCATAGGCTGAATGTGTAACCTACATTATGTCATTTGATAATTATAAAACTCTGTGGTTGGAATTTTATTCCCAATTTACAGATAAGGAACCAAAGTCTTGGAGAGATTAAATGACTTGTCTGAGGTCACATAAGTAGGGGGTAGAGTCAAGACTGGAACTCAGATCTGTGACCCCGAAGCCCCTAATCCACGCTTTCTGGGCTCCCTCTACCCACCCTTGCTCAGACCACCAGCAGCTTGATCAGCAACACTGAGTATAGGTAAAAATAGTAAATTGATTTGGGGGGGAAAAACCTGGAAAAATAAAACTCTTTATGTCTGAAGTATTCAGACAAATCATGGAGTTAATTATATATTCTAAAATTATGCAAATGATCTTTTTAGTTGTGAATTAATCAATGTTAATCACTTGAAAAATAGCTTTTAAGTTCTTTTTTTTCTTAGAGATGTGTCAGAGTAGTTGAAATTCTCTTAGTAAGCATCCTTTTTAAAAATTCCATTTTTTTTCCTAGCAGATGAGGACTACTTGAGCTATTTTGGTGTTGAGCAACACTCACAGTAGGTGATTAAATTAGAGGCAGGTGTAAAACTGCTAAGAGTTACCAGGGCTCTGTTTTCTGATCACTGGGGTTGTGTGTCAGCAGTAAATTTCTGACACCTGAAAGCCTTTCTTTTGTGTAAGGGAAAAGATACTAACGTCACTTGCTATTTAGAAAGAGCAGTCAATGAAGGGATAGAAGGAATATTGGATGAGAAAGATATGTCTCGTCTCTTTATTTGAATTAAAAAGCAACACGTTCTCAGCTATGGGTATTTCAAGTGCACATTCAGAAAAATGCAAAGAGAGTCAGTGAAATGACAATCCCCTTATCAGCAAACAGTAAGCCTAGTAACTGTCCATTTATTTTCAAAAGGCCTTAATCTGGTGATGTTAAGTAAAGTTTCTGGAGGTCCTCTGGTGAAGGAAGCTCATTCCAGTTTATTGACCTTCACAATTTTGTAAAAACCACAGAATTACGCTAATATCATCATAAAACAGGGAAATGCTCTGAACCTATCATGAAAGGGAGATTTGACTAAACTTCTGGGCATCTCAAGTTGTCACTGTTTATTTATTTTTCAGATACGGTTAGAGTTGTATTTTCAATCTGCATTTTGCACCATGGATATATATTTTTCCTCCAAAATAGTATATCAAAGTACCTGAGAGATTTGAATGTTACAAACTGTTTTTAAAATGAAAATTCCTAAAATTTATTTCTTTGAGGCATCTGATGGTTTTTGGCATGTCTATGATTTTCCCTCTCCAGTTCCAAGTGCCACATTAACTTTTTTTTGCAAAAAATGTTTTAATATGTAAATCTTTGTTCGCTTTGATGGTTTGTACATTCTATGATTCTTAAGTTCAGCAACTTCATACAGTTTGAAAAGCAGATTGATTGTTAAGCAGATACGGTTTGATTTTTCCACTGGTTACTTCTAAACTGGATGTGCTTACGGCATGCTCCTTCTTGGATCAGACTAAACCATGCTGATGGACCTGCAAATAAAGTTTGCTTTCCAGAACTTAATAAACAATATTGGAATTCTCTTTTCCCAGAGTGGCTAAAGATGGAGAGATTTTAGCTGTTGAACCTTGACTGCTCTAGGAAAGACTCTGCAAATACATTTGTTTTTCAAGTAAAATCTTACATGCATCTTTAAAATAATTTGTTAGTATATTAATACTCCAGAACTTCTTATGCTTTGCAATCGCTTGTGTCTGAAAAGCCCTGTGCGCTCAGGTCACAGTTATATTCACAGTCACACTTGGTGAAATAGAATTCAAGTTTTTCAAGATAAAAACTAATGAAAAGATTTGTATTTTTGAAATAACTGGCTCAATATATATTTTCTAGTACTTAATAGTTTCAAATACTGACAAAACCTTGAGGTGTTGGCATTCTATTGCATGGTAATCTGTTGAAAACCTTTAGAGAAGAGAATTTACATTTCACTAACTACTTGATGTTATCAAAATGAATTGTCAAATGACATATCTAAAAACATCTACATGTGTTTTTATTAAGAAAAGTCTGCACATTACACAAGTCACCAAAAGATGCTCAATAAATCCTTACTGATTGAGGCTTGATGACAAGAGGATTACTTAGTAAACTGGAAATCAAAATTCATCATTTTGAGGGCACACGGAAGAAATATTCCAGTGAATAGAAAAGTGTTATATTTTCCCAAAGCTAGCTAGACTCATTGATTTTGTAATCCAAAAGATTTACCAACCATTTCGATTCTGTTTTGGATGATTAAACAAAATGTATCCTAAAACAAGGAGGCTAGACATGGAATGTTGGAAATTGTACTTCGCTTCTCATTTATTGTAGTTATTTCACTTTCATATATGATATATAGACTTCTTGTTTTCTTCATTATAGTAAGTAAGTGGAATTACTATGGGCTATTATTATGAAAATAAATGGAATAAAAGAAACTGAGAAATTATGGTGGCTAAAAGTAAGATGGGTTGTAACTGCTCTGAAACTACTTAGATATTTAACGATATTTTTCTTTTGGCAGTAAATAGAAACAGAAGGAACCTATAAAAGAATAATTTGCAGGAAAGTCTGTATGGAGACTTTTCTGGCTCTTGGGCGTTGAGGCTTGTCAGTTTCACAAGCGGCTCCATCATCAGACCTTCTGACTTTATTTCTATGCCCACGCAAGGCTGTTAGATCCATTCTCCACCCACCAAGGTGCCAAACTTTGCCTTGTCTTTTGCTTCCACCGGGAATCTAATTACCCCAAGTGGGGTCACAACATGAAGTACACTTTAGTCTCAACTCCGCTTTTATTTTCTTAGAAACGAATCTAAGGTGATCAAGTCATTCTGATTTGCCCAGAGGTATCCCAATTTTAAAACTGGAAATCCCAGGTCTGGAGCGCAAGCCAGAATGGTTGGTCACCCTTGAATCCGTCATACTCAGGAGTTTTCCTAACTGCAATACTCCTGTCTTGTAAACATCCCTGATACACGCACTGTAGTTCAGGTATTCCGCTTCTTCACTTACTCAGGAATTTAGGGGAATAAATTTTTTTAATTCTCTCTGAGTGAAAAATAAAAGCACCATTCCCCTAGCAAGTTTTGTTGTACAGGTTATCTGAGGCATAGAAGAAGCATGACGTTTACTTACCTCTTCTTTGACTCATGCTCCTCCTAGCGGTTGAGCAAGGATTTTCTCTGAGTTGCTTTCCGGGAGAAATGCTTCCTAGTAGCTTACATATAAGGAACAATCACACCTGGCCTAGGGAATCTTCACTCTTGGCTGGTCAAAGAGCGGCCCCTCTGTCAAAAACCCTTACTGAGGATTCTGGGAGATGGCAGAATGCTCATTTTTTGTTATAGAAAAGTCATCAGTAGATTTAAAAGTGATCTAAATGGTAGGCTGAATTCTTAGCTTGGGGCTTTGGCCACACTTCTATCACCGTTAGACTCAGAGCCCTGGCCCCTGTGTCTGAGTCTCACACTGAGAAGGACCATGATCAGATGGATGTCTTATCTATATTCTCTGCCTTCTGCTAATTGAATGTAAATCTGTGCCCACCCAGCTTCTTTTGAGTCCTGAAAACTTATAACTATGGCCTCTGCCATATTGCCTGACCTTAGTTTCAGAACACAGGAAACAGATGACCTCAGAGAAGAAGTCTATTCCAAGACAGATCTTTTAGTCCCAAGTGAAAGTTTAGCACAATGACAGAAGCTGCAGATTGAGCACCTGACCATTTCCTGTTCCCCTGGGCACACAACCAGGTCATACTTTCCAGTCTCCCTTGCAATTAAATGTATTTATATTACTGAGTTCCAACCAATAGACTATGAATGGAAGTGATGTCACTTCCAGGACTGGTCCATACAAACCTCCCATTTGCCATCCTCCATGTTCTTTCCATTCTCTCACTAGGTGCAGATAAACACAGTCACCTTGAAATTCACATGTAGGAGATTACACAGCCACAAGATAGGAGCATGAGTCCCTAAACAGCTGTTTGAGGGAAAGCTGCCTTGAAACAGGAAAACCCACATTGAGTTTGATGTGAGCAAGAAATAAATTTCTATTCTGTCACGCTACTGAACTTTTGAATTTTGTCTATCCAGTGTCTCACGTTACTTTAAATAATACATATAGTGGTAAAAGGAAGATTCTAGAACCAGGCTGCCAGAGCTTAATTGTTGACTATTCTGCACTCTGGCTGTATGTTCTTGAGGAAATATCTTAACCTTTCTGTGCCTTAGTTCTCTTATCATTAAAGTAGAAGTAATGATGGTACCTCCCTCATAGTATTGCTGTGAGGATTAAATCATTTATTACCTCTAAAGCACCTTGAACAGAGTCTGCAGGTAGGAAGTACTATATAAATGTTATTATTATTTCATGAGTCTGAGTTTCTACAGCAAATTTTTATTATTTATTTTTCCACAGTAATTTTTTTTCTTATTGGCTTTAATTTTCCAACACTGGTACATTGGATCTTGTTTAAGAGTCACTTGTGTCTATGATTCAAGGCTTTGAAACTACATATACTACTGCCGTATTCTGCAAGTCTCTAGTAGCTGTAATTTTTTTTGCATATTTAAAGTAACTTTATTGGAATATAATTCACATACCACAAAATTCAGCCATTTAAAGTGCACCATTCATTGGCTTTTAGGATATTCACAGAGTTCTCCACCGATCACCATAATTAATTTCTTTCTTTATTTCTGAGGGCTACTACACCTGTAACATTTTAGGAGTTTGTTACAATGATGACTCCAAATTCTAAGTCTAAGTCCCTCACTGGCTTCCCTGCTAGGATCTCTATGAGTTTTTAGGTCTGAGAAATGGTTCTGGCAGCCAGTTGCTCTTAGCTATTCAGTCTCAAGGGACCATGGTTTTCTTAAGTGAAGTAGGACAGAGTTCTTTTTTTTCTTCTTGCCTGTCATTTGGATTTTGTTAAGTACATTTTTTACTCTCTATCCAGCTTTGTTGACATATTATTGACATATAACATATGTAAGTTTAAGGTGTACAATGTGATGATTTGAGACATATATATTGCAAAATGATCACTGTAATAAGATTAGTCAACACCTTCATCCCCCCACATAATTACCATTTGTGTGTGTGTGTGTGTGGTGAAAACATTTAAGATCTACTCTCTTAACAACTTTCGAGTATGATTCAATATTGTTAATTATAGTCACTATGCTGTGCATTAGACACCTAGAACCGATTCATCTTATAACTGAGAAATTGTATCCTTTGACCAATATTTTCTCATTTCTCCCAACCCCCAGCCTCTGGCAACCATCTTTCTATTCTCTATTTCTATGAATTTGACTTTTTTAGATAAGTAAGAACACACAGTATTTGTCTTTCTCTCTCTGATTTATTTCATGCAGCAAAATACCCTCAAAGTCATTGCATGTTGTTACAAAAGGCAGGATTTCTTCCTTTTTTATGGCTGAATTATATCTGTTGTATGTATATACCGCATTTTCTTTATCCATTCATTCCCTGCTGGACCCTTAGGTTGTTTCCATTGTCTTAGCTATTGTAAATAATGCTGCAGTGATCATGGAGGTGGAGATGTCTCTGTAAGATAGTTTTTTCATTTGCTTTGTATATATACCCAGAAGTGGGACTGCTGGATAATTTGGTGGTTCTATTTTTAATTTTTTGAGGAACCTTCATATTGTTTTCCATAACGACTGTACCAATTTACATTCAGGATAGGATTCTTTATCTGTCCAAAAGTATCTGCCATGATAAATTAATTTTTTCCCTGAGGAAAAACTCTAATTTCTTAAAGAAGTTTACATCCGTCAAGGATGGGTTGAAATCCAACTTTCAGTCTAAAATTTCCCAATTGATTTACTCACTCCAGTAAGTCATACAAGAAACTTCCTTATTTCTCGGAACCACTTAATATGAAATAGTTAATTCCCTGCCAAAGGTTGTAATTCTACTTTCCTGAGTACTAGGTGGCATTCCAAAGATTATGCCTTTAGCAAAGGAGAGGGTGAACTCTTGATATAGTGCTGGGGTGGTGATTTAAGTTGCTAATTCTAGTAGTTTAAAAATCCTCGATGAGCCACAAATGTAAGTCAGAGGTCCAATGGGTCCTCCTTGCACCAGACTGACACAGCCCTGACCCAGGATGTATGCCTTCTTGCTGAATTCAATCCTGGTTGACCCCTAGGCCAAGTGCATTTTGCAAGGCATCACTTGCACAAGGATACGTGGGGGCTTACTTAAACCCCCCAGTTTCATCTTTCTTTCTCAGCTTCCCAGGTTCTTCCATCCCTGAGTTCAAATAGGCTGATTGGATCTGCCTCTTATTGACCTTGCTGGAAATTCCATCTCAAGCACATTGTGATTTTTGTGGTTTCATCGAATATTTGCAAGAAGTAGTAGCAGGCAGAAAGTTTTACAAAGCGTGTTGAGTCCTTCGTCTAGTTGACTCCAACTTTGCTCCCTCTCTCTATTGTGGCAGGTCTCCTCATCTGGGTTAAGATAGTTCCCTAACCATCTCTAAGCCCCACTCCTGATCTATATCACATACAGCCCTTCCTGCTGTACAGAATGTTAGGATTTGTAGTCACAGTGGTGCAGGGCAATTGATCCCCCTCGAGACAGCCTTGCAGCCAGAGGAGTTTTTCAAATGTCCACATCCTCCACATTTTAATGAATAAACTTTTCTCACTATCTTTACAAAATAACCATGAGACATGTTGTCTTAAATGGTCAGAGAGTTTTCAAATATTTTGAATAGATCTTACATATTGTAGATATCCAATGATGAAGAAACAATGAACTAGAGACTCGCAATGTAGTGATTTAAAAATTTAATAGGTTTTTTGATTTATGGCAAAATACATTGCATGTCGAAAGACCAGTTTCTGGATTGTGTTATTTTTATCATGATGAAAAAACGCCATTAAACGTGTCATTGAAAATTAAGTAATGAAATGATTTGACATATGAAAGAAAATTTTTAAACAGTAGTTTTTCTTCCAGCTGTCACAACTCATTTAGAAACCAATTGTCTGCAATTGCAAATCTCTGAATCGAAATGTCAGCAAATGGCTGCCTGTGGTGAGGAAAATGTCTCTAAGGTGAATATGAATATTAATTGCCAGAGCTGTATCAAGAAAGAGACCTATGATTGGTTTATTCTTTTATTAGGATTAAAAATATTCACTCACATTGGAGAATTTGGCAGAAATAAAGACCCAAATCTAAAGCCTCTTCAAGAGCATTTTAAGTGTGATGCTATTCTGAAAATGTTTTCCCTTGCCCAAGTATTGCATCACACATACTCCATCAATTCTCTCAACATGCTCCTAGAGACACTTCCAATAAGCCTAGAAGAAGGGGAAAAGATAGGAGAGGAATGCCCACCTTTTTAAACTGCCCTGCCTTTGTCAGTATGTCACAGTCTTATTATCTCAGACACAAGCTATTATGTGTTTAAAAATATCATTTTTTTTTCTTTCTGGTACGGTTTTTGTAGAAGGAAACTACTGAAGTGTTTGAGAATGGTCCTGACAAATCTTAACAAGCTCTTTTGTAACTATTCTGGGCTACAGGGACACCCAAAGGAGAGACTTTTGGGACAGAGGTACTTGAATTTCTGATGATAAAAAACACTATAGCCCAATGAGTTAAATAATGATATGGAGAGTATTAAATTTATATGCAAAAAAGGATAGCTATTACTTCATAAGCTTTTAGAAAATAAAATAAGGAAAGTATAATATTGTAGAAACATAGACTAAACTAGCTTTAGAAGTGTTTATATTTTATAATATAAAGTAATTGAATACTTAGACCAAAATAGTTTCCTGTTATTTTCAAGCATAAAAATGCATTTTTGAAATAATCAAATTTATTTTTTATTGTAAAATGAATGACTAATCCATGTAAACTACAACAATGCTGGATTTTCGCAGGATTTGTTTAGTTTCTTGTCAGAAGTTGCAGTACCCAGAATTGGCCGTTGAGGGCATTATTTCACATTGGGATATTCCCTTTTAAGAAACAGACATTTCTCATATACGTGTGAAATACGATATTTTTAGTGCTAATATTTCCTCTTCCAGTCCTACTCTGACTAGAAAACAGTAAATTTTATTAGCTACCAATAGTTCAAGGTAAAACAAAACTGTCTCTCTGTTGTCTGCCTTTGTTTCTTTTTTTCTGTGTAGCACTCATGTGGCTTACGCCGGACCCACTCTCCAAAACATATGACCCTGAGAGAATTGTTCCTGGATTCTTTCTCCCTTGACATGAAGGGTAATTGGAGATTTGCATCTACTGAAAGGCCTTTTGGGATACTGTTGTAGTGGGCTGAAAGATGACCCCACAGATACCAGATTCTAGTCTCTGGATCTTCTATGGTAACATGTGCTTTTGGAGACGTGATTAATTTAAGTATTTTGAGATGAGATTATCATGGATTATCTGGGTAGGCCCTAAATGCAATCACATGTGTGGAAAAGGTGAGGCGAGAGAGAGTTGACGCAAACATAGAGGAGAAGGTAATATGAAGATGGAGGCAGAGAAGGGAGTGATGCTACCACAGACCAAGGAATATGGCCTTCCTCCAGGTGTGCAGTAATTTGTTACTACTCAGGAAACTAATATACTTGTCATCTATCAAATATGGTTTAATAAATATATAATTATCTCTTATTTTTACTAATCAAGTTTCTGAAGCTAATCTACTATTATTCAGAATTTTCTTCTTGAAAACCTCTTTGCCAATCAGATAGAGAAATGAGCAAAAAAAAAAGTAGAATATGACATGATTAAAATGTACCAAAATGTGATTCCTGTTTCATGTTTCATGAGCAATATAGGAATAGCCACCTTAAAATAAATAAAGTCAGACTGCTACTAGAATGTACTATAAAATTACATAAATATCATCCAGACCAATTTAACTTATCTTCATTCATCATAAATTCTGAGGTTATACAGAAAAAACTTTTATTTTTTTCTAGAATAAATACATATTCAAGATTGTAATTTTAGACATACTCCTTTTCAAAACAGAAAATAGTATAATTCATCTCTTCCAATATATATTCTCATAAAAATAATCTGAAATAAATATTTCTGAATACTGTTTTAAAAAATAACTGTAGATTCTCTAAAAAACAATTTGGCAGAAAGATAATACAATTTTTCTTTATAAATGCACAAAATATCTTAAAAAGCATATTTATAGAGAATTCTTCACTTTTTGAAAGATGTTACACTCAAAATAATAATTGGTGAGCTAGGTTGATAATAATTATTGAAATATTTGAATAAAAATATCAGAGTAAAATTGTGAAACTGAGTAGAAAACACTAGAATAAAATTCTATTCAGCTTTTATCAAACTTGTTCTCAAGTAATGTACGACCTTTGGATATAAATCCTTGCTTTTGCTCAGGCCACATTTTAATATATTGAAGAAGAATTGGTTGATATGCGCTGATGGGGTGAGAAAAGAAATATAAAAATTCAAAGATGTACAGGAGTATTTACTGCATCCACAAATACAGAAACTTAAATAAGGTACTAGTAAGTAGAATTAATTGGTTAATTAGGAGAATAAGTAGACATGAACAAAATATTTTCCTAGGAATTCACAGATTATTTTATTCCAAATGAGAAAAAATGTTGAGAAATCAACAACAGTTAAAAACACATAAATAGATAACTCAGGGAAAAAAGAAACAGTTAAAAAATGAAAGGAGTAATCACTATAATTACTCTTTAAGAAAATGTAAACTAAAACAGCATCCTTTCTTCTTATTTTTCCCAGTAAGTGAGCCTGGATTTTTGTTTTTTAATTGCAAAAGCTCGATGATGGCAAGTGTGTCATGAGATAAGCCCAATCGTACTCTACTTATGGGAATATCATTTAGAACAACGCGCTTAGAAAGTTGGTTGGCAATAGTTCTTAAGAGTAATAAAATATTTACACTCTTTGACCTAATAATTCTACTTCTGGGAATCTCCCCTACGAGAATAATTTAAAATGCAGATGCTTTTTGCTCAAAGATATTCATCACAGTATTATTTGAATATTAGAACAGTGGAAATAAATTTACATGTTCCAAAACAGGGAGATAGTTAGGTATGGTATGTTACATTCGTTTTATTTTATTTATTTATTTTTTTTGTGATACGAATTAAAAATTTGTGTTTGGTAGAAGACAAAAAGAATAGCTGAAGTAAAGATATGGAAGGACATTAGCAAAAGAGGGATAAATATAGTAATATCAGGAAGAGAACATAAACCTACTGCAGGGCTTAGTTATGAGCATAAGTCACCAAATATATGTGATAGCTAAGTTAAATGTGAAAGCGGACCAGTCTAATCACAAAGGTCATTATAAGAGGGGTAAGAAAGAAGTCAGAATCAGAGAAGAAAATATATGATGGCCAAAACAATGATTAGAATGGAGGAAGGACCATGAGTCAAGGAATACAGACAGCCACCAGAAGCTGAAAAAGGCAAGAAAACAGATACTCTTCTCAGACCTTCCATGAAAAACTGACATTTTGACTTTGGTCCCATGGAACTGATTTTGGACTTCTGTCTCCCAGAACTGTAAGATAATTAATTTTTGTTGTTTTAAGCCACCAAGTTTGTTACAGCAACAATAGGAAACATACAACATATGTAAAGCATGTCAGTGAAGTCTTTAACCTGAAGATTTCTATTCTTCTACTCAACTCTCCCCTCTCGCAGGAATATCACGGGCTCATTAAGTATGTGTAGAATTGCATCTGTGCAAGATTTCACTGGAGGAAATACTCAGAGGTCTGATTACACAATATGTGTGAAAATGGTTTAAGAAGGTCAGGAAGTGGGCAGGA
>NC_060277.1:13181673-13263265 GCF_021613505.1 Equus quagga
GGGAAGGAGACGAGTCAAGACGATCAACTTTAAAAGTCCGATGTAGATTGGAGTCCCAGCATCTCCCTGCTTTTAATTTCCTTCCTTTAAAGTGGCTTACATCCATCAGTGAAAAGGTGAAGAAAACAGTGACAAAGTAATTCACTCACAAATCATCTTCCCTTTTCTTTCATTCACATGTGTGCATGACACCACTTGAGACTTTCTTTAAGAGTCTGTTCTAAGAGCCTGTAACAGTGCTGGCATACAGTAAATGTTCAATAAACATTTGTGGGGTGAATGAAAACATAGAAGAATTATTGCAGAAAGGAATATTAGGTGATCCAGACTTTAATGAACTGTGCCTCTAAATACTGTGCAATTAAGAGAATATTTTAGTAAATCAAATGTGATGTTCAATGGTGAAGCTTGCCAAATATTTCAGACTCACAAGGATAAATGATTAAATTCTTCAGTTACCTCCATTTTAAAGTGGAAATAGTAAAGGAAAAGTTATAAATATCTGTTATTCATTAATTACATCATTATTGTTATGATCTTTGTAGATAATGTTCTTTACATAGACGAAACTACACGTGCAGTCATCATCTGGGTAAAGATATTGAAAATATGAAATTTTAGTAATTGCAACTACTATATTGTGAATTCTTAAAAAAACTTAAAATGGAAGAGAAAGTAAAACAATTGCCCATACAGAAAGCTTAGGCCTTATCCTAGCTTTTCTTAGTTTTATAATTATGGAGCTGAATTAGATGATTTCCTACTCCTTCCAAAGGTAAAAAATTTCTCTTCAACCAAGTTTTTAAATAGTGTGTACCTTACATCAGAAATACATCAGGGCTATTTCTTCTTTAAAGGAGGCTAGTCTAGAAAGACTTTCATTTCTAAGATTCTGAGATTCAAATGCTAAATATAAACAAATTTTATAAACTTGAATCCTTACGGATACTTCAGTATCCCAAAGTTAAACTGAAAGTTTCATTATGGAAATATTAAGTATAGTTTCCCATCCTCTTGACAATTAAAAATCACTTCAAAATCCAGTTAAGTAAAAACATGACAGAAAAATATTCATGAAAAATGATTAAATAGAATTTGAGTGCCTATTATCCAGCAAGAATAAATTTGAACGCAATTAGTAATAATTTTATTAAGGGTAAAATTGGAGCATGTGGATCATAAATATATCAAATGCAGTTCATTTCCTGTAATAAAAAATTCAATATTGCCTTAAATTAAAAAATGTTTCTAAATTCATAAGCATGCTAAGTTGTGTCCATCTGCAGAGTTTCTGTCTTTCTTTGCCTTTGGTGCTACTTTGTAAACAATGGTACCCTACATAATTGTATTAGTGTTTTAAATTGTGACAACAGCTGTTGAAACTCAAATGCTATTATGTGCTTTGTATATTTGTCACTGTCCTCATCCTCCTTTGCAGATTCTTCTATTCTTTGTACCTGCACTGACCTATTTAGAATCTGTTATGTGTACTTACTGCAGATTTATCCAATACTTTCACGTGAATGTTAACAACACCTAAGAGTAATGATTATTCCCTGAGAGAAACTTATTTATTTTTTAAAAAATGAATGTTTATATTCCGTGGTGTGTCAACATTACAAAAGAAAGAGAAACAATTTTACACTTAAGGTCAATGGAGTAAAACTGAAAGTTTAGTTAATAAAAATTGTATTTAATTATTTGCTTAATATGTGATTATAAAATAACCTACTTGGCCTTGTGGACTAAGTCATGCTGTTGACCCTCAATAAATGTTAAATGATAATAACAATACTATTGATTCCTGTGAATTCCAAACTTTTTGATAATAGTTTGTGTTTTGGTTGTTTAATATTTATTGAGCGCCCACAACAGACTAGGCGCTGGGGAAAGGGTGTGAGGAGCATGGAGAGAGCGTCTGAGAGGAGATGGTCTACATATGGAGCCCATGCAACATGCGAAAAAGGGGGCACTCTGCTTATTTATACATTTTATTTATTTTCAAGAGAACTTTTAGCAATTCTCCACTATCTCACTTGCTTGCATAACACATTCACTTCTTCTTCCTCTTCTTTTATTTAATACTCTTAGAATGTTCTCACAATTATTTTATCTCCTTTTTATGGGGAATTCCTTTTTAGTTCTTCCTTTCCCATCATATTCCTTTCCGTTCCCCTCATCCCTTTAATAAACAGACAGTTCTAAATTTTACCTGTGACTGCAGAACAACACATTCAAAAGAAGTTTGTATTGTTACATTGATCTCTTGCAGGGTGCCTCCTCCTGCCGTGAAAAGTTTGGTTCATGTATTCAGAATCATGTATTCAAACATTTATTGGTAAGAATGCCATTCAATGCTAAAGACCATTCCCAATGAGGGAGCAATGTGTGCCAATGATATTGATGAGATTTGGAGGTGATGCTATGAGACCTGCAATCATACTGTAACTTTCTCTCAAAAGTTAATGGCTCTTTGTTATTAATGATCGATTTTCTTCAATAAGTGAACGTATGACTGGGTCACTCATTTTATGCAGGATATACTATAGGCAAGTAGAGGTCACACAGTTAATTTTAATGCCCCAATTCCTCTTCCCATGCAAATATTCTGCCTTTCAATTATGAAAATGAACCACTTCTCTGCCTAATGTGGCCTCTGTGCATATCTTTTTCCTTCCTTTTCTTAGAGACTTTGGATATTTCATGGAGAAACACACTAAAACTGTAAGATTACCCCAGGAACCTTCCTCTGTGTGTCACTCCTACTCTTCCTGCATTCTACTCCTTCCATGATTCAACAAAGGAGTTTCTCATTGGAAATTTTATTGATCTTTTAGGTTCTTACAAACGACAAACGTTTTACATCAAATCTGTGCTCTTACTTCATCTCTTATAATTCTTAAACTTTGTCTTAATTTAATGTCCAACAATCTTCATGTAAAATTAGTAGAATGCAATTATAAACCATTTCTTAGAGGCCAGTCACATCTAATTGTCAATATGAAGAAATGTGTCATATGATCTATGGATTTAGTGACAACACTCTTCAGATTTCTTTTGGCAGTACTTTATATAATTTAATAATTCTAAAGCAATGTAAAGTGTGTGTGTTCGATCATTATTTACATCTTAATTCCAGGTCGATGGTTCTTTAAGACATTCTTAAATTTGTAATAGGCCACTTTCATTCTCTTCAAAATGAAAATTCCTTACAAATCTTATTTTTGCTCATATAGAATTTTGATCACCATCACCAGGATTTGGCATGTAAAAACATTTTTTAAGTATTTAATATAGATAGATGAAGACTAAAATTTTGTTCTGCAGAGAGAAAAATCAACTTTCTTTGTTCCTGTGACATTTTACACTCCATTATATAAAAGACTGCAGAAATGCATTGGAGTGTTCACCATATAACACACCAAGAAAGCATCTTCTTACAAGCACAGGAACATTAAGCTGCTGATTATTTCTTTTCTCTATTAATATTTACTTCCACTCCTGTTATTATCCTGAAGCCACATATGGGTTTGTTCTTGTTTTCCTTAGGAATTTTTAACAGAAAGTATATTACAGCTACTATGTTACAGAACTGAGTGACCAGAACAATGGTTGTTTTCTGAGAAATCTTTTTCCTTTTGATTGACTTTTTTCTTTCATTTACAAATTGATTTTCTACTAAGGACCTGTTTAGGAAAAAAAGAGAATTGGCATACATTATCTTGAATACAATTGCTTAAAATTAATTGTTATCATATCCTGGAACAAATTAGTGGAGTTTAAGCTTCATTCTCTAGAAGTCAAATTATAGAAATCACCTGAAATCATCAGCCCTACATAAAAATGCATTGTTACTTTCCTCTCATTGTAAATTAAATTGCACATTTTAGGCAAATAATTTTGGGAATGAACATGAAAATTATATCAACATTCTACATAAAATTTACTCGCAACTTAATATTACTGTCCAAATTTTTCACAGAATGAGGATGATAAGCTAATTGAGAAGCAGCTCTTAAAAAACTGAAAATTCAATTCCGATCTTCTTGTGTGTTATGCAATGGCAAAATATAAGTTTAAAAAGTTTCTTCATCAGAAACAAAAGAGGAGAAATTACAATGGATACCATAGAAATACAAATGATTATAAGAGAATACTATGAAAAGCTATATGCCATCAAATTGGAGAATCTAGAAGAAATACATAAATTCTTAAAATTATATACCTTCCAAAACTGAATCAAGAAGAGATAGAGAATCTGAATAGACTGAGGAGATTGAAGCAGTAATAAAAAAAACTCCCCTAAAACAAAAGTCCAGGACCAGATGGCTTCCCCAGTGAATTCTACCAAACATTCAACTCTTCCAAAAAAATTGAAGATGATGGAACAGTTCCTCACTCATTTTAAAAGGCCAACATAATTCCGATACCAAAACCAGACAAGGACAACATAAAAAAAGAAAATTATGGGCCAATATCACTGAAGAACATCGATGCAAAAAATCTTCAACAAAATATTAGCAAATTGGCTATAACAATACATTAAAAGAATCATACACCATGATCAAATGAGATTTATTCCAAGGATACGAGAATGGTTCAACATCTGCAAATCAATCGATGTGAGACATCACATTACAAAATGAAGAATGAAAATCACACGATTATCTCAGTAGATGCAGAGAAAGCATTCAACAAGATACAGCATCCATTTGTGATAAAAAGAAAAACCTCTCAATAAAATGGGTATAGAAGGAAAGTAACTCAACAAAATGAAGGCAATATATGTCAAACCCAGAGCTAACATCATACTCAATGGTAAAAAACTGAAAGCTATTCCTCTGGGAACAGGAACAAGACAAAGATGCCCACTTCCACCATTCTTACTTAATGTAGCATTGGAAGTTTTAGCCAGGGCAATTAGGCAAGAAAAAGAAATAAAAGGGGTCCAAATTGGAAAGGAAGAAGTAAAACAGTCACTATTTGCAGATGACATGATTTTACATATAGAAAACCATAAAGAATCCACCAAAAAACTATTCGAAATAATAAGCAGATACAGTGAAGGTGCAGGGTAGAAAATCGACAAACAAAAATCATTAATGTTTCTATACACTAACAGTGAAATAGCAGAAAGAGAAATCAAGAATATAATTCCATTTACAATCACAACAAAAAGATTAAATTATCCAGGAATAAACTTAACCAAGCAGGTGAAAAACCTGTACACTGAAAACTATAAAACATTGTTGAAAGAAATCAAAGAAGACACAAAGAAATGAAATGACAGTCTCTGCTAACGGATTGGAAGAATTAACATAGCCCAAATGTCCATACTTCCTAAAGAAATTTGCAGATTAAAGCAATCCCTATCAAAGTCTCAAGAACATTTTTCATGGAAATAAAACACAGTCCTAGAATTTATATGGGACAAGAAAAGACAGCAAATAGCCAAAACAATCTTGAAAAAAAAAAAGGAGGCTGGAAGTATCACAATCCCAGAATTCAAAATATACTTCAAAACTATAATAATCAAAACAGCAAGATACCGGCATAAAAACAGACACACAAATCAGTGGAAGAGAACTGAGAGAGCAAGAATAAACCCACACATCTATGACAGCTAATTTTTGACAAAGGAGCCAAGAACATACAATGAATAAAGGCTTTTCAACAAGTAGTGTTGACAAAACTGAACAGCCACATGCAAAAAAGTGAAAGTAGACCATTATCTTACACCCTCCACAAAAATTAACTCAAAGTGGATTAAAGACTTTAATGTAACACCTGAAAGCATAAAACTCCTAGAAGAAAACATAGGTAGTATGCTTTTCAACATTGGTCTTAGCAGTATCTTTTGAATATCATTTCTTCGCAGGCAAGGGAAAGAAGCGAAAAAAATAAACAAATAGGACTACGTCAAACTAAAAATATTCTGCACAGCAAAGAAAACCATCAACAAAATGAAAAGGCAACCTAACAATTTGGAGAAGATATTTACAAATCCTATATCTGATAAGGGGTTATTATCCGAAATATATAAATAACTCATTCAAATCAACAACAAAAAAGAAACAACTCAATTTTAAAAAGTTTCTGAACAGATATTTTTCCAAAGAAGATATACAGATGGCCAACAGACACATGAAAACATGTTCAACATCACTAATTATTAGGGAAATGCAAATCAAAACTACAATGAGATATCACTACACACCTGTCATAATGGCTGTTATTAAAATGACAAGAAATAACAAGTTTTGGAGAGGATGTAGAGAACACGGAACCTTCATACATTGCTGGTAGGAATGTAAACTGGTGCAGTCACTACGGAAAACAGCATGGAGATTTCTCAAAAAATTAACAATAGAACTGTCGTATGTTCCAGCTGTTCCACTTCTGAGTATTTATCCAAAGAAAATAAAAACACTAATTCTAAAAGATATTTAAACCCCTATGCTCATTGTAAGATTATTCACAATAACCAAGACTTAGTAACAACCTACATACTCATCAATAGATGAATGCATAAAGCAGAAGTGATATATGTATATACAATGAAATACGACTCAGCCATAAAAAAAGATGAACTCTTGCCATTTGTGACAGCTGGATGGATCTTGAGGGCATTATGCTAAGCAAAAAATATCAGACAGAGAAAACCAAATACCATATGATTTCACTCATATGAGGAAGATAAAGCAACAACAATAATAAACACATAAATCCAGAGACTAGATTGGTGGATACCAGAGGGGAAGGGGCAAGGGAGAAGGACAAAAGAGGTAAAAGGGTACATGTGTCTGGTGACAGGTCGTAATTAGACTTTGGGTGGTGAATATGATGTGGTTTGCACAGGAATTGAAATATAGTCATGCACACTTGAAATTTATATAGTAAACCAATGTCACCCAGTAAAATAAGTAAATAAATAAAATAAGGAAAAAAGAAAGAAAACCAAGAGAGAAGCACATCAGGAAATATGCTAGGTAGGAAAACACTCAAGGAAAATGCAAATTTTGTTCTAATTTCACCATTAGAACTGCTAATTAAACTAGGAATAAAAATACCTTCATTATTATGACTTGCGAAGATTTGGTTTCATTTCACTTGATTTTTATATAAGAAACGAGAGATCTTAGGTCAGAAACCCATACAAAGCATCTATATTCTCATCAAAAGTCTTGGCAATAAAAATCGTGGTGAACAATTCTTGAAGTTAGCACTTGTATTATTGGTTTTTGAAAAAGAAATAACTGATGAAAGCCAACGATGATTGGAAATATTAACCTTCTTGAACAATACAGTACAGAGCTATCTCAAACTAAAACTCAGGGCTTAGTCTAGCCCTTCTGGTAATTTATTCTGTGATATTAGGCTAGTTACTTGCCTTATAAAGCCTCTTTTATAAGCCAATATTATTTTATTATGCAATCTCTAGGGGACTTTCGAGTCCTAACATTGTCTAATTCTCCTTTGTAAGAAAAGTCTCCCATGTCTGAGACATTTTCACTTTGCCTCATATGCTGAAGAATAGACATAATTTTCTGATTGCAAGTAAAGTACGTGCAGAATATAAATGGGAAAGTCACATTAAGATTCTAAATTGAAAATATTTTGGAATATTATATAAATCTACAAAAACGTAATTATAATAATTGAAGTGCTTACTTCACTTAAATATCAAAATATACACATAAATTACAAAAAGTATATCTCTGGAGTAAAGCATGTTATTGAGTGTCCAATTATATGACAGGAGGATTTTCTAAATATTAATTTAGCCATAAGAATCAGTAATAATAAAACACATGATGTAGAAATTATGCCCATGACACACACACACACAAAGAAACTATAGAAAATGAAACAGAAGAAGATATTGTCTCTGGAGAGAGGAAAATGTGGATAACACAACTGAGGCTGACTTGTGGTTTCAGTTTGGGACTATGTCCAAACAAAATGATAATGACATTCTAGGTATTGTCAGTTAGTTTGGTATGCATCGTATTCTCTTAGGAGCAAAACTTTGTTAGTTACATTGACACAATGACAGAAAAAATGTTCATATTTAGGATCTTTAAACACTCCTCATCACAGGAAGGATATCAATTTAAATTCTTTAGTAGGGTACTACAGGATCCTTCACCACCAGTCCTCAATGTGACTTTCCAGCCTTCGCTCACTGCTTCTCCCCTATTTTGTATATCCAGAGATCCAGCCACATGAATTTTTACACTCTGGGTTTGTTTGTGTTGTTCCTGATCTTGGAGAAGTCTTTGCAATTCTTCTCGTATGGCAAACTTTATACTCAATTTCAGAATCCACCATAAATGCCAATGCTTCTGTGAGGTCTTATCTCACTCTATCAGGTAGAGTCTGTCAATTTTATGCTATGGGCCCAGAGCCCTGTCTATGTGTCTCTATCATTGTACTTAATCTGTCTATGTGGATGCATTCCAGCAGAGACTGAACTCCATACAGCCATCTTACTTTTTCAAGTTCTGAGTGCAAAAGAAACACTGAATAAATATTTATTGAATAGATCAAGTTTATCTTTTTAAAATACAAAAATGTATCCTTCTTTTAAATATCTTTCTCAAGTGAAGGAACTTAGACCTGGGTGATCTTGTTTTGCAGGGGGATCACTTTGTCACACTGGTAAGCACTGTAAGAAGAACAATTTCTAGTTTGTTGAAATGACATTAGCTTTTGTTTTACTCCAACAAAACCCTTTTTGAGAGTCTTAGACCTCAACTTTCTTCTACATGCTCAAAACCATCACAAAGCTTAAAGTACTATTAGAGTGAAGATTTTTAAAAACTTTCAGGGAAACTGAAAATATTAGCAAATCAAATCAAACAACATATAAAAAATTATACACTCTGACCAAGTAGGATTTATTTTAGATATGCAAGCCTGGTTCAACATTGGAAAATAAGTTAATGTAATCTCTCACATCAACAAGCTAAAGAAGTAACAAGTCATATCAACAGATGCAGAAAATCCTTTGACAAAATCTAACAACCATCCATAATAAAAACTCTCAGTAAGTTAGGAATAGAGAGGAACTTCCTCAACTTGATAAACAACATCTACAAAGAAATCTACAGCTAACATCATAGTTAATGATGAGAAACTAGAAACTTTCCCACTAAGATAAAGAACACAGCAAGGATGTCTCCCCTCATCACACTGATTCAACGTTGTACTGTGAGTACTAGTTAATGCAATAAGACAAGAAAAGGAAAGGAAAGGTATACCAATTGGGAAGGAAGAAATAAAACTGCCTTTCTCCATGTATGATGTGACCGTCTATGCAGAAAATCCCAACGAATCAAGAAAATCCTCCTAAACTAATCAGTGATTATAGCAAGGTTGCAAGACACAAAGTTAATATGCAAAGGTCAATTGCTCTCCTATATACCAGCAATGAAAAATTTGAATGAGCAAAATTAAAAATGTGATATCGTTTACATTAGCACTAAAAAAAGGGAAATAAGTATATATAAATCTAACAAAATATGTATAAGACCTATATGAGGAAAACCACAAAAATCTAGTGAAAGAAATAACAGAGCTAAATAATTGAGAGATATTCCATGTTCATGAGAAGGCAGACTCAAAATTGTTAAGATGTCAGTTCTTCCAAAATATTGACAAAATGATATTGTGGATATTGACAAACTGATTCTAAAGTTTATATAAAAGAAGAAAAGACCCAGAATAGCCAAGACAATATTAAAGGAGAAGAACAAAGTTGGAGGACTGACACTACTGGACTTCAAGATTTACTGTAAAGCTATAGTAATCAACACAGTATGATACTGGTGAAAGAACAGACAAACAGATTGATGGAACAGAATAAAGAGGCCAGAAATAAACCCACAAAAATGTTGCCAACTGATCTTTGACAGAGGAGTAAAAGCTATTAATGGAGAAAGGATAGTCTTCTCAACAAGTACTATCAAGACAAAAGACAACTGGTGCTAAAACAACTGGACATCCACAAGCAAGAATATATATATATATATATGGATACAGCGCCTGCACCCTTCTCAAAAATTTAACTTACAGTGGATCATAGACTTAAATGTTCAACATAAAGCTATAGAACTCTTAAAAGACAACTTAAGAGAAAATCTAGGGGTCTTGGGTTTGGTGATGACTTTTAGATACAACACGAAAAGCACAATCCATGAATATAAAATTGAGAAGTTGGACTTCATTAAAATTAAAATCTTCTGCTCTGCAAAATACTAAGAATATTTGAAGACAACACAGAATGGGAGAAAATATTTGTAAAATACATATCTGGTAAAGGACTGTTATCCAAAATACATGAAGAACACTTAAAACTCAGCAATAGGAAAATGAACAACCCATTTTACAAATTAGCAAAAGAACTGAACAGATACCTTACCAAAGAAGATATAGACATGGAAAAGAAGCATATGAAAAGATGCTCAAAATCATACATCATTAGGAAATTGCAAATTAAAACAATGAGATACCACTACACACCTACTAGAATGGCTAAAATCCAATCCATTGACAACATCAAATGTTGGGGAGGGTGCAGAGCAACAGGAAGTCTCATGCAGTGCTGGAGGGAACGCAAAATGGTACATCCACTTTGGGAGACAGTTTGGTGGTTTCTTACAAAACTAAATATACTCTTACCATACGATCTAGCAATCATGCTCCTTGGTATTTACCCAAATGAGTTGAAAACTTATATCTACTCGTGTTCTGCACACAAGTGTTTATGCCAGCTTTATTCACAGTTGCTAAAACTTGGAACGAACAAATACATTCTTCAATAGGTAAATAGATAAAGAAACTGGTACATTCAGGCAATGGAATTTTTATTTGGTGCTAAAAATGCAGGAGCTATCAAGCCACAAAAAGACATAGAAGAAACTTAAATTCTAAGTGAAAGAAGCCAATCTGAAAAGTCTACATATTATATAACTCCAGCTACATGACATTCTGGTGCAGACAAAATCATGGAGATAGTGAAAAGTTCAGTGCTTGCCAGGGATTTGGGGGGAGGGAGGGGTGAATAGGTGGAGCACAGGGCATTTTTTGGGCAGTGAAACTATTCTGTATCATACTGTAATGGTGGACGTATGTCATTATACATTTGTCAAAATCCATAGAATGAACAAAACCAAGACTGAACCCTACTATAAACTGTGGACTTTGCTAATAATGTACCAATATCGGTTCATCAGTTGTAACTAATGTACCACATTAGTGAGGGATGTTTATGGTGGGGGAGGCTGTGTGTGTTAGGGGAGGATATATGTGAGAACTCTCTGTACTTTTCATTCAGTTTTGCTGTAAAGCTTAATCTGCTCTAAAAATTATTAAAAGTTCATAAATTTTAAAAAATATGTGTGAAAATCTCAAAGAATGAGTCCACTAGGTGAATTTCAAAGTACTATATTTTGAGATTCCGTACCAAGAATAACATAAGGATTTATAAAAAACTCTATTTACTTTTTACTATATTAATAATTTTTGAGTTAATCTTTTTCTTATATTCAATTATATTCCCTCAAATTTTCTACATGTATCATCCCGTAAAATGTTTTACATAGGACACTTAGACTATAATGAGACTAATCCCAAGATCCCACATAAATGTGTTTGTAGAAGAGGATTTCAATTTGAGAGAAATTCAAAAGACAATAAAGAATATGTATAATGAATATGATCATAGTAAAAAATAGAATGTATTATGTTTAAAATGAATACATGATTAGAGATTATCACAAAAAATTAATTGAAATCAGTATACAAAAATAGATGTGTGAGATTATTCAACATTGGAAATTGACCATCAAAAATTTCTTAGATATGCTAGCTAAATATTAGGTTGAACTATATACATCATTTATTTTTCATCCATGAAAACTGTCAAATATTGGCAATTTCATTTTCACTTTGATACTTTAATCAGGCTGGGGTTGCAAAGTTGGGAAATAACCACAAAGAATGATTATAATGATTATTCAGCTTTTGTGAAAAGATCCCCAAGTAAATTTCCTTATAAAATGGAATCAGCACAAAATGTGGCAAATTTATTAATTTAGTCAACAAATAGTTACTAAGTTCCTAGTATGTGCCAGACTACACGGTCCCTGCTTTGGAAGAAGTATGTGGAAGGCTATAGTAGACTGGCAGTTATGAAGAACATTGATGTGATGTGGGGATGCACACATGCTCACTGTTCACTTTAGGGGCCATCCGTGATGCTATCTACTTTATAATCCACTGTGCTTCCAGAGCTTACTATAATAGTTTAGCTCTAACTCTTTAGTTTGATGGTCTGGGTTCAAGTTTGCCAGTACAATTTAGTAGCTGTGACTTTGGGCAAGTTATTTACCTGTCTTGGCTCCTCTTTCACATTGATAAGATCTAGATATACCTACCTCACTGGAATGGACTAGGATTTAAAGAGATCTGCCTTTGTCAGCTCAGGCTGCTATAACAAAAATATCATGGACTGGGTGGCTTAAACAGTAGAAATGTGTTCCTCAGAGTTTTGGAGGCTGGGATGTCCAAAAGCAAGGTGCCAGCCAATATCATTCTTGGTGAGGGGCCTCTTCTTGGTTTGCAGACAGCTGCCTTCTTACTATATCTTGATAAGGAAGAGAGAGAGAGAGATGGTTTCTCTCATGTCTCTTCTTATAAAGGCTCTAATCTTACCTATGAGGGCTCCACCCTCATGACCTAATCACCTCCCAAAGGCCCCACCTCAAAATACCATCATATTGAGTATTAGGCTTCAACATGTAAATTTCGGGGGAACACAAACATTCAGTTTATAGCCTAATCATACAAAATTACACTTCATTATTATATGTGAATACAAGAATGAACAAGGCCTAGCTTTGCCTGCCCTCAAAGAAATTACAGTCTTGTAATAAAGTTTTATTCTTGAAACAAACATGGGAATTTGGACATTTTAGGTTGAACATGATTACATGAGGAAAATTTCATGGCTAATAAACTTTTTTTGAAAAACAAAATCTTTTGTAGGATATTTAGGGCTTAAAAGCTAACTCTATGCCTAGGATGTCCTAGTTCATCTCAGCTCCCAAATATATAAGGGAGTGCTCATTTTATTTTTTAAATTATTGCATATTGATGATTTTTCTGAAAGAGCTGGGCAGAGTTAAACTAAAATCCACCCCACCAGGGTACACTTCAGAATTCTGATTATTAATGTGTAATGCTATTTAATTAGGCTGTCCAGTTAAAGATAGATAATATAGGTTGCAAAATTATATTCTTTTTTAATAAAAGATAAAGACTAAGGAATAAATACAATGAAGGTTCCCAGGTCATAAAAAACACCAACAAATAACTAAAATTGAATTGGAAATGTTTTAAATTAAGGATTTTTTAAACAGATATTTAGACAAAAATATTTACAATGTTAGAAATACGTGTGCCAAATTCTTTAGCTCGTAAAATAGGGGATGATTAAATGTATCATTAGGACAAAGAGAAAGTTAAAGATGGCTTCCCAACCAAGTCATGCTTAATTACAACATTAATGGACAGTGTCCTAAGTAAAATTAAACTCTGACAACATCTTTTGAGGAACATTCAAAATTAATATAACATAAAACGTCAATATATTATATTTTCCCTCGTAAGAATTGCAAGCACAATATTTAAAACCATGTAGACCACTTGAGAATACTTTTCTCTGTATTCATTTGTAATATTTATGTTTTGGAGTTTGAAAAATATATCAAAATGCTATAAAACACCTTTTAAAAATATCCCTAATTATTGAAAATTATGTCCAAATGAACATAAAACAATGACAGTTGCCTTTAGGGCATTCACATATTAAATATTAAAAATTTATGCAATTAATCAAAATAACCGTAGGAACAATGCAGTATCACTTTAAGAAGCAATAGAGATGTTATGAAACAATTTTAATATTTTTGATGCTGTGTGATGTACAGTAATCGTCATTCTCTGGGAAACTTTCAGGTTATCATTGAACTTTTGGATAGGGCTCTCTGTATGGTTCTTTAAAATTATTCTTTCCATTGTAAGAAAAATCCAAAAAGTTTCATACTTTGATTTTACTCATTATGCTCATGAAAAAAATATCTCAAATCAGGAGGCATCTTATATCTACAAAAGAAGTAAGAAAGACAGTTTTTGAAATGATATTTCTGAGCATTTCAGCAGAGCTAGCTGGGTAAGAAAGGTGAAGAATTCTGTTGGGTTTTTTACACAGCCAGGAGGCTGAACTGCCTGATGGTTCTGTTAAGATAGTTTTAAATCTTCCAATTTCAGTTTCTTTTTTGCAATCTAGCTTGACCTTGGCATCAAGACAGGATGCTCCAACAGAAACATTTATGTTGATATCCTAATGTCACTAATAATAAACCAATATTGAACTTAATAATTCAGAATGAGGAGTAATAAAGATCAAGGGTATTATTAATTACTACTATTTCCTTTAAACACGTTGTTTGGGGCTCAAAATATTTATGTTTGTGCCAGGGAAGAACTCTAGTGCCAATTTCCCCTGTTACAACATTGTCCATTATTTCAGTCTTTTGTCTTTCTAAAAAAAGAAATTTTTGTAGAAGGAAACATATCTGCTACACAATGTTAGAAGAAAAAGCAAATGCTATTTTCTATTTATTTTTCTTGGTTAGATATATTCAGGCCCTTAACTTAAAAAATTCCTGGATTTGTTGAAATTGAATATTTTTCTCTTAAAATGAATAGTTTTTATCCAGATAAATTATTTAAAACTTGACTTGCATAGCTATTTTTATCACAGTCTGTGTGTGTTGCTCAATTTTAAACATCTGGCAATGGCTCGTCAAAATTTATAAAATTAGCGTTATTACCACCAATATTGAATGAGATATCAACATAGGTAAATTATGTGAGATTGATTTTGAAACACACAGGTAAGCATTATCTAGGTTTGCATTATCTAATTTGCATGTATTATTGAGAAAAGAATTTTTAACTTTCTGATTTATTTTGCTTTTGTATACTTAGTTTATTCACTAAATCAAGTCAATCTGTGTGAACAAAGCAAATAAACTTTGGGGCATTTAAATAATCATGTTATTGGTTGTATTGATCGTTTCCATTTATAAATGAGACTGCACGTTGCTTTGCTTCTGCAGCACTTGCATATAATCTGCACTTCACCTGTTTTTCCAACTGCCTGCTAGATATTTCCTTTTTGGGTGCCTTGTTGAAGTACAAAGCACAATACATTCAAAACAAAGATAACATCTTCCTCCAAGGACCTCTGCTCCCTACATTTTATATCTCAATTGATGGCAGATTGTCCTTCTGTAAACTAAGTAAGAATGCCAGGAATTCTTTTTTTTATCTGATCCTCAGCTTTTTAAAAATATGATTTATATCCTACACCTTGTTATACTGTTAAATTGGCATTTCCTGACTAGTGAAATTCTAGTCAACTTAGGAGCCTAAACATAAACGGCATCCTCTCAGTGAAAATCTTCCCAATTTTAAAAGTAGAATTCATCATTTCTCCGTTATCTATACAGCTCTACTGGAGAACGTATATTACATATAGCGCAATATTTTCTGTTTATTAGCTGACTGTGTCACGTACTGTTAATGTGTACACACTACTCCAACACTTAGTGGTATAAAACAACATCTGATTTTACTTTGCTTCTGATTTAGAGGGTCAGGAATTCAGGAGGGATCCAATGGGCAGTTTTCACTTGCGTATCTCATGTGATTGCAGTCAGGTGTAGGCTTGGGCTGTAGTCATCTAAAGTAACCTACTCCTGGATGTCCAAGATTGCGCACTTAGATGCCGGCAGTTGATGCTAGCTGTTGGCTGGGTGATGAGCTGGGGCTGTTGACTGGACTGCCTTTACATATCCTCACCAGCCTGTGGGTGTCAACTGGAGCATTTACATGGCATCCTGCTTTCCCAGAGCTAGTCTCCCTAGATAAGTTGGTGAAAACTACTTGACCCTTCTTGATTTAGCCTAGGAAGTCACACAGCATCACTTCTACTGTATTCTGTTGGCTACTAGTGACTCAGACAGCCAAAATGACAGATTGCCCAGCCCAGGCCTCCTCATTCTCTTTCCTGTCCTTCTAAAATGTGTCTTCCTTTCCACTTCATCTCTGTTGGTCCAATTGCTTTCCGTTTTTCAAGGTCCCCTCAGTACCACCTGCCAAAGACTTTCCTGATCCCATCATTCAGCTGTCAGAGCTAGTACCTGTGTGGTTGAGTTCAGAGAGACATCAGTTCAAATCCCTAGTCTCCTTTTTAAGAGCTACATGACCTCGGGAAAGTTACTTATTCTCTTTGTGTGAAAAGCAGGAATAATAACGGGACCTACCTTCCTTATAGGATTGTTGTGAAAGTTGCATAACAGCACAATAGAGAACATTCCCTGGGACACAGAGCAAGTAGACAGTGTAAGCTGTTACTATTGTCAGATCTTTTTCCTCCAAAGCACATAACATTTTATTTCTACCTTCTTTTGTGTCTATCATAGCCTGCCCGTTGTGATAATAATTTGTGGGCTTATTCTCTATCTTCTACATATTTAGCTCAATGCCTTATAGGCAACTTACCCCAGTATATATCTGTGTCTTGAATATCACCTCAAACACCCTCTGATTCTTTAAGCCTCTGTAAACAAAACACGTGAAGAAACTTGCCATTTTTTTCTCTATTATTCCTTGTAACCTTTTCTCTCCTTGATTCTTCTTGCAGAAATTAGAAAAGAAAAATCTGAGAAGACTTTTTCAGTTCTGAAGGATAAAGGTAATAGAGTAAATTTAACATAACACTAGAAATTTATTAGCAAAAATATATGAATGGTTCCATAGTACATTAGAGTCACCTCCTTTGCAGATGTTTGGGCCAAAATTGCACATGTCACATTCATATATTTGAAAACTTGTATTTAATTATTTGTACCTCAAATACTTTCTTCCAGTTCATCATGTACTAAAAAGTACTCTGATTACAATTTCCAAAAGAAAGAAAAAAAAAGAGAGAGAGGAAAATGATTTTCCTTAAAGAATGAAAAGGGTTAGGAAAAAAATTAGGAGGCAAGGAAACACTATAGAAAGGACATGGTTTTGTCCTTTCTATCTATTCATAAAATATATATTGAGTGCATAATCCTTCCAAGCACTTGCTAATCATTGGAGAAAGAAAGATGCAAAGCTAGGAATAGGGAGGAAGCCTTGGAAGTTGCAGTTCTGAATTCTGGTGTTTTCAAAGACTCTTAGTCATGTTCTGTCTGCTTTAGTCTAGTCAGACTTCTTACTGATATGAAAGGATGGCATTCTTATTTAAATATTGTGATTGCAGTCTCCCGAATGGAGAGACTTTCCTCTCTGTCCCTCCAAATCCCAGGTCGCTTTCTAAGAATAATGTCCATATAAAGCATCAAGTCTTCTTTACCTACTTCCACCTTCACTGAAACCTCCTCTTCTGGATTCCTGTACTTACAATATTGATAATCTAATCTATCTACCATCTATCATTTATCTTTCTCTCATTGTTTTTAATTAATTAATTGAAATGTCACCTATTTAAGCATCAAGATCTGGTGTTATTCACCTGAAATTTTTATGTAGATTGATCAGTACCACCTTCAATTTTATTTATTTATTATATTTTATTATATTATATTACATTTTATTATTTATTGTTTTTTGTGCATCTAACATATAGCAATCAGAATATGTACTCACTAGACACTAGGAATACAAGAAAGGCATGGTTTATGCCCTTGCAGAATTTACGGTACTAGCTACATAATTAACTAAAATTATAAGAATCATGGAGGGGATATATAGGGCTCTAAAAGAAAGTGTAATTGGAGGTCGTAATCAAGTCTGGGGAGTCCAAGAAGGCTTTCCTGAAGAAGTTATATTACAATAGAGTAAGAAGGATGAGGAGTTAGTCAGGCAAAGGTGTGAGAGTTGTTTACGAGCAGTACCGGGAGCAGGGCATCTACTCATTACTAGGCACATTGGTAGCTACTTTACACACTTTGTTTCAGCAAGTTGTGCTTGATATCGCAATTTTTATAAATGAGGAAGCTGAGGTATAGATAATGTGAATTACTCAGTGTCATGCTGTGGGTAAGAGGCGAAGGCAGGAATCAAAGCGGAGTCTGTAGGATTTTAAATTTCATCTTTTCACTTTAACACAGATAAATCTTGCCCTGTAAAATAGGGTTCTTCTTGTGTTCGTATCTTCAAAGCCCCTTTGCTTTGAGTGTAGAGCTCCTTACATAATTTGAAAAATCTGTTTGACATAGACACATTGGCTATGCAGTATAGAAAAACAGTCTGAATCCTTCTGTTAGTGAGGCGACTCCCCTTAATTCCCACAGAGGAGTTTAGTCGATTTTTTTCCAGTGATTACCTGTACTTTGGGAAACAGTTCTCATCTTCCACTCTCATTTTACTTGATAATTAACAAAACGTTGTCCTTGATTGTGTGAGAACGAAAGGTGTCATTGTAACACACTATGAGGAAAATTCACATATATAATATACGTATCACAGTTTGCAAAATCTAAAGCTTCTCTCCTTCCAATGGAGTATGAAATACACCATCTATTTTGGTCCACACTTATTTCAAAGGAATATTTGGACCATATATTATTGTTCACTATAAAAGCTGCTCAAAAGAAAGGTTGGGGCTTACCTCCAAAACTACCTTTCAGGCAAGGTGATTATCAAACATTTAAACTATGCTACTTAAGGACTTCACTTGTGCCAAAGCCTAAACTAGTTGGAAATGGTAGTTGTAAAAATCTGTCCTGGAGAATATTATCTGTGGATTTAAATAGGCACTGACCACTTCACTAGGTAGGCTCCTGTCATTTCTACTATTGTGTTGTTGTTATTAATCTACAATTGCAGGCAATTTCTTAGTGAACACTTTTGCCTCAATGCTAAATCCTCTACTATTTACAAGATGTCTCCACAGTCACTGGAAAATTATGTCTAAAGATTTATTGCACATGATTATTGATTTAGAACTATTTAAAATGCACCTCTTATTTTATTCAAACTGCATTAATGCCCTCAAGTGTGTTTGTTATATATAAGTTGGATACTATTTTAGAAGAATTCTATTGCCATCTTTCCTTTGTTTTCTGAATATAATTTACCATTGCAAAATTTTTTTTAAAATACAGTATTACCTGTAAGATTTCAAAAACTTTAGGAATCTCTGCAGTTATTGTTTCTGGAGAGGCTCTTTGAAGCCTGCTGCTGAGCTGTGGCAGAATGAGAATGCAGCCATTCCAGTTACTAATAAGCCACTTACTGCATTGGAGTCATTGTATTTTGTGAATTATTTCTAATAAGCAGCTAAGAAGTTGCCTACATTTGCTGGTCTCTCATAGATTCCACTAGAATATACACGTTAGAAACCATATTAAAACAATGCTACAATTCTAAAATGAGGATATTACACAGAAATCATTTAGGGCCCCATTTATGGAGGATGTGATAAGCATGAGTAAGTTACGCATTTAGAGAAACATCATTAAGCCTGTGTCTTTATTTAAGGAGGTATTGTGGGGTCTAGGGATGATTGCTCCAAAGAAAAAGAACAGAAGAAAGACACGTCTTGCTGGCTTTTGCTGCTCATTCAGCTACTGACTTTCCTGGACTAGTGGACTCACCTAAGTCCTCTCAACATATTGGAGGGCAGAGCTCTGCTTATGTGGCCATGACCACCCAGAAACCAGACAACCCTATTAGTCACTCCTGTTATTGGTGATATTCCTTCTGGCATCTACCCTTATCTTATTTCCCCTTGATTCTTAAGCCCATGTGACTTAACTGAGGATGCAAGTTTCACCTCGGACCAAAGAACTGCAAACCAAACCCAAACAAGACGACAATGAGATTAGTTGCTTTCTCCTGTACTGAGAATGCAAGAGTAGCACCCTTGAGTTCCTCTGGTATTGGAGTAGTATGATGGATGTTAGACTTACTGACAAGTTTTGTTACCCAAGCCTGTATATGCCAGAGTATTCTCAGCAGAGTTTATCTTCTTTTATATTCTGATGCTCAGGATGATGCACACGATGTTCTCCCAACTTCTACTTGTCTTCCACACACTTTTTTGGGCCATTCCCATTCATCAGACAAAAGCTAGAGCTAAGGATAGGGCAAGCTGTCTGAGGACTTTGAAACTGATCTCCAACGATCTATACTTCCTCGTGGACACTCACCCTAGTTTATTACTCCCTTTGTCTCTGAAGGCAGTGTAGGGAAATGGAAAACTTAAAACCATCTTCCAATTCCTTTGAAATTTTTTCTCCATCACAACCTCCTTGCCCAGATTACTTTATGAGTTGCAATTTATATCCTAGCAGCTTTAAATACTTTCTAGATCGTGATAATCAAGATTCACAAGTCTTCCTGTAGATTCTTGGACAAATGCAAAGAAACTATCATATTTGTAAAAACAACACGAAAAATGTGTTCTCCAATGCTTTGCTTCTGGAAAACAAGACAGATGAGTTGAAACATGCCATAAGTTGCCTTAAATTGCCTTAAATCAATGATGTATCTATCCTTCTTAAAACTAAAGTACAGAATTTCCATATAACAATGTCTTTCACATTTTTTGTCAGATCTGATATCCCACTCACTTCCTTAGGTAGTTCGAGACTGCTAAGAGCAGACTGAGGACTTCTTAAATCAGGTCAAAACCTCGAAGTCCAAAAGGACGTTGAGCAGAAATGAGCTGCAGAAAAGTCAGTGTAGGAGAGGATCCAGCTTTGGAGCAGAGGCATCTTCCCATTAGTAAACTTGGAAATAAAAATCACTTCTATTTTCTGACACTTTTCTCCAAATTTAAGATGATGGGTTTATGACCTTCAAATACCCCATAGACGTATATCTGTTATTCTACTCGTCCTTCTTTCTCCACTCAAATCAAAGTAGTCTTGTGGATCCTCTTTCTAGGTCTTGTATTTTATTACTAGTTTAATCTCACACAAACATATGCACTCACCCTTTTAAATCAACATGCTGAATCTTGAATTCTGAAGTTCCAGGCATTGCACTCTCCCACCCCAGTAGGAATCTGTCTTCACCACCACTTCTCATTTCACAATACATTAATTCTTTTGGGTTAGCCAGGAAATGTAAAGCAGTAAATTTCCCCCATCAGCTTGAAAAAAAGTTAATGAAGCTTCTTAGTGTGTTTATTCAATCCATGGCTCTTGATTTCATCTTCACATGCTGAAGTATAGGAAAAAATCAGCTGTATTTATACTTAGCCCAATAAATGGTGATAAAGACATTTCTTTGCCACCAAAGCCATTTTTAAAAGCTCCACAAACATATTTAAGGCTGTAGCTTATATATCAAGAAAATCTTGCTTTGAGGGACTCAGTCTTTTCAATAGAACCCCTAAATATATTCTTGACACCATCTAAAGTCACCTGGACTCTGTTAAATCTAAGCTATTGTGTGAGTGGTGCATCCATTTACAAATGTCATCATCATAGTCTCCACATCGCCCCCCAAACCATAAGGTGAGAATAGAACAAAGAGCTGGAAGGATAGATTTCTTTCTTTCCTTCCTTTTTCACTGCATTAAAAGTCATTTTTGTCAGTATAATGGGTACTGAAATTTAATGTTGCAGAGGAGGCAGAAAACTGGCTTGTTTTTTACGTGGGCTGATGAGGAAGCATAATGTTGTTCAAGACATTGACCACATATACGTCTGGAACCCACGATATGATCAGAATAATTTTGTATTTGAAGCTGGTAGAATAAATGAAGTTTTACTTGATTTACTTTAACAAGTACTTTTAAGATGTTGAGAGTTAATAGAGAAATTCTCTCTCATATTTTATTTTAGCCTTATTCTTGAAATTTGCTTGACTAGAGTCTGATAACTAAAGCATTTACATGATATATGCAGGGTTTTCCATTTGATTGTTTGTTTTTTGAAAAAACATAGACTGAAAGAAATAAACTAGGTTAGTACTGATTATACAGTTTGGGGAGACTTTAGATACTGAAGACATGTTTTAAAAAAAATTATAGATAAAATAAGTTCTTATCCATCCAAATGCCCATCCTCTTAAGTGGACAAATAGACTGTAACTCATTCACAATTTACATTTATTTTAAATAAAAACGATCAGAGGATGGCTTGTGGTACTCTACACTGTTGTTTCATTGTCTCTGTATGATTAAAATTGTTTTTGAAAGAAAACATCATATCATTTCCACCCAGGTTCACCTTGCTGTTAGCTTACTAATTCCATTATATGTGTTCTCAAATCTTTTTATCTTGGTTTCAAATAAATGCTCCATGTTTCTTTCCAGAGCCTATTAAGGGGAAAGAAGTGAAGGTTCCAGCTTCCCTAAAGGAAAAAGGTAATTTTGTATAATGAAGTGGGAAAACACACTGATGTGCCTATTTCCTATTCAGTTACTTGCGACAAAGTAATATATTATTTCTTTTTCAGGCTCCCAAAACTATAGCTTTCATATGCCCTTGTATGCTTTTGAGAAAAGAAAAAAGAACTTATTTCCTATCATAAAATTCTAAATTGTATTATGAAACAGCAAAAAAATGAGTAGCTATGTCAGAAATAGTGAAAACCTTTTAAAAATGCACGTGCTATTTCGATTCCATGAGTCTGTAGTGAAAAGTCTACATTTTAGAAATATCCCAAGGTAAATCTTATTAGGAATAGCCATAGAAACCAAAGATTTAAGATGAAAATAATACCTAAAATCTCTCAGTGATAGCTTACCATTCTGTTGTGTTCAGATATAGTAAATTTCTAAACAAATCTTATAGCTAGGAGGAACTTAGGGATAAACTATAGTCCAACATTCTCATCTTAAAGGTAAATAAAACGGGAATAGTCCAGAAACATTTCAAAGTTATTATAATTTGCAGCACAGCCATACTTAGAACTCTGATGTAAATCAAGCACTGTGCTCTTGCTAATGCATCTTATTGTTCCGGCCTGCCCATTATACTAGGCTCAGAGTCATGTGGATTCAGATATGTGACTCATCAAATAATATCCCCTAAAACATAAGTTAATATAGTAAGTCCAATGTAATACATCTAGTTTTGAATTAATCCGGTACATTCTATGGACATGATATCTTACTCAAAATTCTCTAATATTTATTGTCAAAATGAACACATTAGTGAACCAGTGAAAGCAGGAAATATGCCTACTATATTGAATGTTAGAAATAGAGCTTATTTCTCCATTTACCCTGAAGAGAAGATCTGCATGAACTGTTGACCAATGTACAGGGACTTAGTGGTAAAAACTCCAACTTATTGGCATTATTTTATTAAAAAGAAAAAGACTTTTGGTGAACCTGTATGAACATGTGTGGGAGTCTGAAGAAATATGAGAGAGCGGTGGGAGGGGAAAGCTGACAGAAGAATCACTCAGAGAAATGAAGGAAGCGTGGAGAGTCCCCATTAGTCAGTGTAGCAATGTATAAAAACCATACCCTTACGTCATCATTTCCTAACTTTGAAATTAATTTTAAATTAAACAAAATTGTTATTTAATGAAGTTCAAGAGCACAGCATGATTTTTTTCTCAGCTCACATAAGCACTTGATTTTTTAAAAAAGCAACATGGACTCCAAACCCATTAAGGCATTTATGTTTCACTTTAGAAGTGTATTATTGTATCTAAAACTTTATTTTTATCATCATCGATGATGGTAGTTATTTTGGTGCTATACACAATTATATGTTTTTCTGGCATAATATGTAAATTAGGATATTTTGCCTTGAAAGAAGATTCTTACAAGTTACGTTCAATGTCCAATAGGCAAAGAAATGTTGCTGTATTATTCAAAGGATGAATTAGTTGTGAAGACAATTGACATTCCTGTTGATTTACCTAGACATTAATTTATTTTAAAGAAACTCTAGATTTGTTTAACAGGATCTAGCTGTTGACTGGAATGGATGTTTACACACCAATCTAAATTGAAATGATTTGATGCCATTAAGAAACTTAATCACACAATAATGTTATAATCCCTTTGCCAAAATAATACACAAATATCAAAAATGAGGAACACACAGGAATATTATAAATATTCACATTTTTTATTAAGGAAATTCAGTTAAAAAATTTTCCTCCAAAACAAGTGCATATGGAATATATACAAAAATTAAAAACAATTCAGGTTTCCACTAAAAGTCTTTGGTGTTCCTTTCAGTCTTCAATCACTGGAAGTATCTGCTTAAGAATTTCCTCCCTTTTCTTCCATCCTTCCAGATATCCTCTTTCCATCATCCCACATCAGATGGTCAGTCTAGCACCAGCGAGTTCATGGTCACAGATGATGGTGGTGGAAGGGAGTATTTTGGAAAAGATGCATTTTTTAAAAGTTATATTCTCATTTCACTAATACTGACTTTTTACATTATTGCACCATTTTCTTTCTAATTTTTAATGACAAGTATGTGTAGACAAGAGTTTGCATAAGAAGTAAATTAAAAGCAATCACAATGAATATTATTTTAAATATTTTTCTAGCATTTCTTTCAGAAAGTGAGGCTTCAAAGAACTGCATGAGGAAATTTAATTAGCGTTTTATCATTTAAAGTGACAATGATCACTCTTAGTACTGTGATAGAATATTAATGGTGGTTTGAAATTTTATGAATTTAATTTCATCATTTTTTTTTCCCAAACAACCAACCAAACTTGAGGCCCATGGTAGTGAATATGACTGACAGTAGGTGGACATATTGACAGAAAAGTGTAATCCTGATATGCAGTGACTTTCACTTTGACCTGTAAGAGGTGGTGTCACATCAGGTTTTCTTTCCTCAAAGGAGGTCAGTATCATCTGATCTATATCAGAACAGTCACAATTTAAGCAAATTCTTACTAAAAGAGAAATCAATTTTATTGATTTTTTTATTTTTTTCTCCTTTTTCTCCCCAAAGCCCCCAGTACATAGTTGTATATTCTTCGTTGTGGGTCCTTCTAGTTGTGGCAAGTGGGATGCTGCCTCAGCGTGGTTTGATGAGCAGTGCCATGTCCGTGCCCAGGATTCGAACCAACGAAACACTGGGCCGCCTGCAGCGGAGCGCGCGAACTTAACCACTTGGTCACGGGGCCAGCCTCAAGAAATCAATTTTAAAAGAAATTTTGTTAGGTTAAAAGTTTAATATGTCTACTTTTATTAAATAGAGAAATTCTTTAAAATTTCATTGAATGTCCACTAAAAAAGCGTCAGATGTAGTGATAACATCATGCACACTTAAATGGGAAAGTTCACAAATATGTAGAAATTAAATAACACATTCTTGAAAAAAACAAGTCAAATAAGAAATCAAAAGGTAAGTTATAAAATTTCCTTAGACAAATGAAAATAAAAACACGACATACCAAAACATGGGATGCAGCAAAAGCAGTACTAAGAGGAATGTTATAGAAATAAACACCTACATTAAAAAAGAACAACCTAACTTTACACTTCAAGGAATTAGAAAAAGAAGAAATTAAGCCCAAAGTTAGCAAAGGAAGGAAATAATAAAGATTAGAGCAGAAATAAATGAAATAGAGAATAGAAAAATCAACAAGACCACGAGTTGCTTTTCTTAAAAATCAACAAAATTGACATAGCTTTGGCTAGATTAAGAAAAAAAGGAGTGAAGAGTCAAATAAATAAAATCATAATTGGAAGAGGAGACATTACAACTGATGCCACAGAAATAAAACGAACCTTGGGAGACTATTACGAACAGTTATATGCCACAGATTCCATAACCTAGAAGAAACAGATAAATTCCTAGAAACATGCAACCTATTATACAACTGAACAATGAAGAAATATGAAATCTAAACAGATCAGTGATGGTCAAGGAGATTGAATCAGTAATCAAAAACCTCCCAACAGAGAAAAGTCCAGGACCAGATGGCTTCACTGGTCAATTCTAACAAACATCCAAAGGAGAATTAATGCCAACTCTTCTCAAACTGTTTCAAAAAATTGAAGAAGAGGGAACACTTCCAAACTCATTTTATGAAGCCATCATTACCCTGATACCAAAACCAAACAAGGAACTAAAAGAAAAGTACAGACCAATATCCCTGATGAACATGAATGCAAATCCTTAACAAAATAGTAGATAACTGAATTCAACAGCACATTAAAATGATCATGTACCATGACCAAGGGACATTTAGCCCTGGAGGATGCAAAGATGGTTCAATGTAGGAAAATCAATCAATGTGATACACACATTAATGAAAGGAAGGATAAAAATCACATGATCATCTCAAAAGATGCAGAAAAGGCATTGACAAAATTCCACACTCTCGGAATAAAAACTCTTAATAAGCTAGGAATAGAGGAAATTATCTCAACATAACAAAACTCATGCATGAAAAGCCTACAGCTAACATCATAGCCAATGGTGAAAAACCAAAAGCTTTTCATCGAAGATCAAGAACAAGTCAGGTATGCCACTTTCACTACTTTTTTTTTTTTTTTTTGAGGAAGATTAGCCCTGAGCTAACTACTGCCAATCTTCCTGTTTTTGCTGAGGAAGACTGGCCCTGAGCTAACATCCATGCCCATCTTCCTCTACTTTATATGTGGGGCGCCTACCGCAGCATGGCTTTTTCCAAGCGGTGCCATGTCCGCACCCAGAATCCGAACGAGTGAACCGAGGGCAGCTGAGAAGCAGAATGTGCGCACTTAACCACTGCGCCCCCGGGCGGCCCCCCACTTTCACTATCTATTCAACATAGTACAGGAAGTCCTAGCCAGAGAAATCAGGCAAGAAAAGATATGAAACTCATCCAAATCAAAAAGGAAAAAGTAAAATTATCCCTGTTTGCAGATGACATGATCTTACACGTAGAAAATCATAATGACTCAATCAAAGAACTATTAGAACTAATAAATTAATTCTGTAAAGTTGCAGGATATAAAATCAACATACAAAAATCAGTTGCATTTCTAAACATGAACAATAAACAATCTGAAAACAAAAATAAGAAAATAATTTTATTTAGAATAGCACCATAAATAATAAAAGACTTAGGAATGAACTTAACTAAGGAGACAAAAGACTTGTACATTGAAAACTACAAAATATTGATGAAACAAGTTAAAGAAGACACAAATACATAGAAACACATCCGTGTTAAGGATCAGAAGACTTAGCATTGTTAAAATGTCCATACTACCCAAAGTGATCTACAGATTCAACCCAATCCCTGTCAAAATTCCACTGGCATTTTTTGCAGAAAGAGGAAAAACAATCATAAAATTTATAAAGAACCACAAAAGACCCTGAGTAGCCAAAACAATCCTGAGAAAGAAGAACAAATACGGAGACGTCACTTTTCCTAATTTCAAAACATATTACAAGCTACAGTAATTAAGACAGTATGGTAACGGTATAAAGACAGATGATACCAGTGGAACAGGACAATAAGCACACATATTGATTAACTGATCTTTGACAGAAGTGCCAAGACACATTGGGAAAAAGATAGTCTCTAACAAATGGTATTGGGAAAACTGGGTTTCCACATGCAAAAGATTGAAATTGGATCCCTATCTTACACTGTGCACAAAAATCAACTCAAAACGGATTAGTGACTTTAACGTAAGACCTGAAACTTCAAAATTTCTTGGAGAAAACATAGGGGAAAATCTTCATAGCATTGGTCTCAGCAATAATTTCTTGGATATGACACCAAAAGTTCAGACCATAAAAATAAAAATTGACTTATGTGACTACTTGAAACTAAAAAGCCGGTGTACAGCAGAGGAAACAATGAACAGAGTGAAAAGGCAACCTGAGGAAAGGGGAAAAAATGGTTACAAAGCACATATTCAAAATATATAAAGAACTCCTACAACTCAATAGCAAAATGACAATGGGTTAAAAAAAATAGGCAAAGAATCTGAATGGACTTTTCTCTAAAGAAGACATGCAAATGGTCAACAAGTATATGAAAAGATGCTCAACGTCATTAATCAACAGCAAAATGCAAGTCAAAGCCACGAGACATCACCTCACATCTGTTTGGGTGGTAATAATAATAATAATAATAATAGCAGCAAAGATTGGTGAGGATGTGGAGAAATTGGAACCCTTATGTGTTATTGGAGGGAATGTAAAATGGTGCAGCCTCTATGCAAACAGTATGAATGTTTCTCAAAAATTAAAAATAGAATTACTATATGATCCAGCAATCCCACTTCTGGATATTTGTCCAAAAGAATTGAAGTAAGGATCTTAAAGAGGTATTTGCACCCCCATACTCAGTCTCTCATTATTCACAGTAACCAAATGTGGAAGCAATCTAAACGTGTATTGACAGATGAATGGATAAATAAAAAATAGTATATTCACACAATGGAATGTAACTGATTCTTAAAAAAGAAGGAAATTTTGCAGTATAGGGCAACATGAATAAACTTTGAGGACATATGTTAAGTGAAATAAGCTCGTCACAGAAAGACAAATACCGCATGATGCCACTTGCATGAGGTGTCTAAAATAGTCAAACTCATAGAAGCAGAAAGTAGAATGGTGATTGCCAGTGGCTGGGGAGAGGGGTAAATGGGAAGCTGCTGTTCAATTGGTATAATGTTTCTGTTATGCAAGATGAAAAAGTCCTAGAAATCTGCTGTACAATATTGTGCTTATAGCTGACAATACTGTACTTTGGAACATTTTTAAGAGAGCAGATCTTACATGTTTTTTCACCAGAATAAAAAAAGGAGATAGTTAATTAATATTAATCTTTTCAATTAATGAAATGTTAAATTTATCTATTTTGTATCAAATTATGAATTTAAATATCTAGAATATTCTTCTTTGAATAAAAGTAGAGGCATATTCTTTTTTTTTAATTGCAGTAACGTTTGATTATAACATGATACAGCTTTCAGTTTTACATCATAATATATTTCTAATTCTGTGTAGATTACATCATGTTCACCACCCAAAAACTAATTATAGTCCATCACTTCACATGTGAGCATAACCACCCCTTTTGCCCTCCCCATTTCCCTCTTCCTCTATGGTAACCACCAATCCAGTCTCTGTTTCTATGTGTTTGTTTGTTGTTTTTATCTTCCACTTATGAGTGAGACCGTACAGTATTTGACTTTCTCCCTCTGACTTATTTCACTTAACCTAATACCCTCAAGGTCCATCCATGTTTTCACAAATGGCCTGATTTCATCATTTCTTATGGCTGAGTAGTATTCCATGGTGTATATATACCACATCTTCTTTATCCATTCGTCCCTTTATGGGTACCTAGGTTATTTCCAAGTCTTAGTTATTGTGAATAATGCTGCAATGAACATAGGGGTGCATGTATCTTTATGTATTTGTGTTTTCAAGTTCTTTGGATAAATACCCAGCAGTGGAATAGCTGGATCATATGGTACATCTGTTCTTAATTTTCTGAGGAAACTGCATACTGCTTTCCACAGTGGCTGCACCAGTTTGCACTCCCACCGGCAGTGTACAAGGGTTCCCTTCTCTCCACATCCTCTCCAACACTTGTTTCCTGTCTTGGTAATATAGCCATTGTGAACAGACTGAGGTGATATCTCATTGTAATTTTGATTTGCATTTCCCCGATAGCTAATGATGTTGAGCATTTTTTCATATACCTGTGGGCCATCTGTATATCTTCTTTGGAGAAATCTCTGTTCAGATCTTTTGCCCATTTTTTAATTGGGTTGTTGGTTTTTTTGTTGTTGAGATGTTTGAGTTCTTTGCATATTTTGGATATAAGTATGGACATTTTAACGATGTTAATTCTTCCAATCCAAGAGCATGGAATACCTTTCCATTTCTTTGCAGTTCAATTTCTTTCAACAATGTTTTATAGTTTTTGGTGTACAGATTTTTCACCTCTTTTGTTAAGTTTATTCCTAGGTATTTTATTCTTTTTGTTGCAATTGTAAATAGGATTGTATTCTTAATTTCTCTTTCTGCTACTTTGCTGTTAGTGTATAGAACCACAAGTGATTTTTATATGTTGATTTTGTATCCTGCAACTTGACTGTATTCATTTATTATTTCTAAAAGCTTTTTTAGTGGATTATTTAGGGTTTTCTAGATATAAAATCATGTCATCTGCAAAGAGTGACACTTTCATTTCTTCTTTTCCAATATGGATCTCTTTTATTTCTTTATCTTGCCTGATTGCTCTGGCTAGGACTTCCAGTACTATGTTAAATAAGAGTGGTGACAGTGGGCATCCTTGTCTGGTTCCTGTTCTTAGAGGGATAGCTTTCAGTTTTTCTTCATTGGGAATGATCTTGGCTGTGGGTTTGTCATATATGGCCTTTATTATGTTGAGGTATTTTCCTTCTATATCCATTTTATTTAGAGTTTTTATCATAAGTGGATGCTGTATCTTGTCAAATGATTTCTCTGCATCTATTGAGATGATCATGTGATTTTTATTCTTTGTTTTTTAATGTGGTGTATCACGTTGATAGATTTGCGGATGTTGAACCATCCCTGAATTCCTGGAATGAAACCCACTTGAGCATGATGTATGATCTTTTAATATATTGTTATATTTGATTTGCTAGTATTTTGTTGAGGATTTTTGCATCTGTGTTCATCAATGATATTGGCCTGTAATTTTCTTTTTTTGTGTTGTCCTCGTCTGGTTTTGGTATCAGGATAATGTTGGCTTTGTAGAATTAGTTAGGAAGCTTCCTCTCCTCTTCAATTTTTTGGAAGAGTTTGAGAAGGATAGGTAATAAGTCTTTGAATGTTTGGTAGAATTCACCAGGGAAGCCATCTCGTCCTGGACCTTTATTTTTTGGGAGGTTTTTGATTGCTGTTTCGATCTCCTTACTGGTGATTGGTCTATTCAGCTTCTAGTAGAGGCATATTCTAATTTATGTTAGCAAATCTGATTGTGTACTAAAATCTCTTATTGAGTTCAAATAAAAATTTTTGGTCAGGTCCCATGTCCAGAGATTCTGATTCAGTAATTATGTGGACAAGAAATGGCTTTTTAAACCCTCATTTTCCTGGGAAAATGGAAATATGTAACTATGCTTCGATGCCTCATCTTTTCTCCAAATCCTTAGAATGAAAGATAAAAAGTAGATGGATAAATTAAAAAGACATACGTAGTGCAAATGAAGGGGAAGAATATAAACGAATGAAAAACAGAGAGGAAATACAAAACAATGAGCTGGAATGAAGGTATGTGAGTCTTGGTCTCTGAATGTTTAAACAGCAGAGCTGACCAGGAGTTGTGCTCCCATAGGGTTAAGGCAATGAGGTGCACTGCAGTAAGTAGGGGATTTTTAAGCAACTCTCACTGTAATTAATCATGTGCTGAAGTGGTGCTCCCATTCAAGAAAAGAAGCTGAAAAAACTTACTACCAGAAGTTCTCTGGGGCTACAGTTTATGGAAAACTGCAGAGGGAGTTTTCTCCAAGGAGAAATGGAGGATATGGACTCAACCTCTCATACAAGACCTGAGACAAGTCAACTGCTGGATGGGTGACTTGTTCAGGAATGTCCCTAAGTGACACTGAGGGGTAGGCATCTAGAATTACCAAAGTAAAAACTGGATGAGAGGCCCAGAATGATAGTGGAGTAAAGGCGAGGAATCACACAACCACAATCCCAAGGAAAACAATAAAGAAAAACAGTAAAAATCACAATAATACAACTCTCAGTTTGAAATCCAACCCCGAATTCTAAATCATAAGAAAAAAATTAATAAGATAAACATGCAAGTTGGAGTTGGTGTTGATTGGGATTGTGTCATCATTTGGAGAAGCTTTTGCCATCTTCAAGACAGATTCCAAGGCTGCTTGTGTACTGGTGGCATTCTAGTCAGCCCGAAAGAGAAAGGAATGTGTGGCAAGTAGCATGCATTACTTCCATCCCCATACCACCGGCGAGGGTGCAGGTTCCTGGCACACATTACTGCAAAGGATTCTGGGTGTAAGCAAGAAGGAGAATGGATCATGTTGGGTAGTTAGTACTTAGTGCCATAATATGCATATGTATATGAGTTTGAAGATGATTGTAAGAGCATGGAGAAAATATGTCATGATATAGACTATACTGATAAGATGGTTTATGGGAGAGGTGACAAGAAGAGAGGATCCAAGCATTAAAAGAAACAAATTTTTCTGACTGAATAAAACAACACAAAAGCAATATATATGAATATTCATTACATATGTGCATTTATTTAATATTACACGTGTTTATGTATAAAAAGCTTTAAAATGAAATTTAGACCAGGAATTACATGGAGAAATTGACAAAAATCCCAATAATATTGAGAGATTTTTCAGACAACTTAATCAAAAATGATATCTAAGCAGACAAATATTAGTGAGAATTTTTTAAAGGATTAATGAAATCTACGAGCTCTAGCAAGACTGGTCACACAAGAGAAGAAAATGAGAGAAAGAGAAAGAGGAGACAGGAAAGACGAAAGAGAGAGAGAATGATGAGAATGTAGATGAGAAATCTTAGATGGAAAAAGGACATGAAGTACTTTACAGATAAAATAAAAATTTTTAAATCATAGGTGGATATTATACTCATCTCCCTGTGAATAAATTTAAAATTTAGATGAAATAGGCAATTTCTAAAAATTTCTAAATGACCAAAATTTACTCAAAACATGGAAAATTTGAATGAACTAGTAATCATTAAGACAATTTAATTCATGGTCAAATACTTTGTCCCTCAAAATGACACAAAGTTGTTTCACAGACAGCTTTTAATATCTTGGGATAATGGCTTCAGAGAACAAATTAAGCATGAAATTTACCTATGATGATAATACAGTGATGATAAAGAAAACAGAAAAGGAAACTTTTTAAAAAGAACATCCCACTTTACAATATAAATGAAAAAATCCTAAATTAAATACTAGTAATTTGAGCATTTCAGAAGACATCATGACTTGATTAATCTCAGCATGCAAGGACTCAAAAAATCTATCGATAATAATCTATCACAATAAAAGATTACAGGAAAAATTTAAGCCATCTCCATAAATAAAAAGTATGCAGTAAAATACAGTATTAATTCATTATAAATTTCTTAACGAACAAGATAATAAAGGAATTTTAGAGCTGAAAGCACAATTCTATCATCATAAGCATTTCCATAAAAGTTAGGAACACACTAAAAATGTCATTCACACTTTTAACATTATACTATAGTAACCAATGGGGAAAGAGTATAAGAATTGAAAAAGGAGAGTCAAAACTGTTGTATTTGTAGGTTATTGACTGTCTCCATAAAACTTCCAAGTTTATCTACAAACAAAATGTAACTATGAATAAGAAAGCTTAGCAAGATCAACCTGCGAAAATCAATAGCATTTCTAAACATCAGTGATAACTAATATATTAGTTAAATGGGCCCAATTTACAACAGAAACAAAATCTGTAAGTTACCAAAGAATAAATTTAACTAGAAAGGCACATGATTTTTATGCAGAAATAATAAAATATTTTTAAAATCTATTTTGAAAGACCTGAGTCAATGAAGAGATATGTCCTCTTTGTAGCTGGAAGATATCATTTCCCTCTAAAGTAACATATAAATTCCAATAGAAAATACCAACAATATTTTAAAGCAGAACATGACAAATTTTCAAAAATTTCGATTGAAATGTAAAAAGCTTAGGATGAGAAAAATGTTTTTTTTGTTTTAATGTGAATAGGTGGGGACTTGCCTAATCAGATATAATTATTTATTATAGAATTACTTTAACTAAAATAATATGTAATTATCCCGAGTACAGGAAAACACACTGAAAAAGCATAATAATGATCTCAGAAATGGAGCCCTGCATGTAGAAAAATACACTATATGACAGATGTCTCATTACAATCATTAGGAAAATAAATGGGAAATCATGCTTATTTCCCATGTAGGGAAAACATTTAGATTCCATTCTCATTTTTTCTCAGAATAGAATTTAAGATATCTTTAAAACTTTATGGTAAAAGATAAATTTTAAACATTTAGAAAAATTGAGGAGAATACATGTATACATGATTTTTGGTTACAGCAGGATTGAAGACATCGGGAAAAGAAATCCAAAAAGGAAAGATAAGGCACACACTGGGAAAATGTATTGCAATGCATAGAATAAAATATAATTAGCCAGATTGTATATTTTAAATCTACAGATTAATGTAAATGAAGCAAACACACTTGAAATGTCAAATTTGTCAATTTATATTTAATTTAAAAATAGCTAACTGAACAAACAAATAATAAATTTATAACTACTGAAATGTTTGGGTGATAGTTGTAATTTTCAATCTGGACTAACGAAATTATTTCCATGCTATAGTGCAAGTCATACAATTGAGCGAGAAACAACAGCTGAAATCTATCTAAACTATAGGGAGGTTTTTCAATAGGATATTTATATAAACTCCATATTTATGTATACAGTACGATGTATATAAAACAATTTTGTGTAACCTTGGAAGGAAGATTATTGTGGTATTCAATATCATGGACTTGATAATATTTTAGAAGGAAGTAATACAATTCAAGGTTACTTCGACATATTGGAACCTAGATCCTGTAGAAATGAATGTAAGGAATTTAGTTTGGGACAAAATAAAACTATATATTTTTAAGATAAAGTTACTGTGCACAAAAGCAGCATACAATACTTTTGCTTTAAAGAAACTCTCAAAGTCAATGTGAATAAAGAATTCACTGCTAGAATTAAAAAAAATATACTGCTAATAGTGACAATAATGATTTACATTATCATTGCTATTTACTTTTTATTTCAAACAATTTTGATCCTCCAAGCCTTGTCTGGTGTGTAGTCCATGTGATATTGTTTCTATTTTAAAACATAACTTACCAAAGTTAAGGGGACATATGAGCAAAGTGATTTTTGTCTTGGCTATTTTAGTAGAAAACACCTACTAAAGTGTTTGTGGCTTAAGTAAACACGAAAAGTACATTTTTTTCTATATACTCATTAGCCCTTCTGTGTTTTTAATCTTCTAATTTTTCTCCAACCCTTTCAATATCTCTTGTTGTGCATGTTTTGCCAAGCACAAAATGATTATCCTTATTTCAGAAAGTCATATTTGATTCTCAATACTCTTTTCACATACGGATTCTTTTTTGTAATTAGATAGCTCCCTGGAGGGGTGCATCAATGCTTTCTTAATGGCGTGTTTGTAGTTACAAAGAATGACCACCAGGAAGTGAGAGATCTGTGTGAATCCATTTTTGGACAAATGTAAACTATTTTGTTCAAGCACAGCTTAGAATAGGTATGTAACAATTGTGTTATACCTGGATTAGCTCTTTAGAAGCTCCAAATAAATACTCTAAATAAAATATGTAGCCAGGAGCCATCTGTGCTTAAGGATTCCACTTTCCATTAATCTTTCTGTAAAGACTCTGATTTTGCATCCAGCTAAGATTTATTGCATGTTTTGATCTAAACAAAAGAAAGTAAACAACAAGCACCACCTGGGTTTTTCTCAGGCAAAGTCAGAAAGTTTTAGGTTGTCCATCCATCTCTTTGACTTCAGCTGCCATTTAACACAACATCATTTAACATGACATCATAAAATAGCTGAAAACATTAATTTTCTTTATTTTTACACTAACTTTTTAGATTAGGAATTATAATCTTCAATTTTATATTTGCATGATACAGTTTTCAATGACTTCTGCGTCATACCTTTGGAAGGTAGCTTCATGTGACATCTAAAGATAAGTAACAGTCATTTGATTTGATATGAAAAATTACAAACTTTCCTAGAAATTAAAATTGTTTAAACATCAAATCAAAGAGATAAATCAAGAAATCAGCTACTTAATTCTATATTTTTGCCTATAAAATTAACCTGAACTCCCAATTTTGCTGTCATATCTCTAAGCATTCTTTTCTTGAAGAAGTTAACAGATCGTATTAAACAACTCAAATATGCAAATTAAATATAATGATATATTTAGTATAATAAATCAGGTTACAGCTATAGTATTTAGAAAACTTAACTTACAATAGCCTATATTTGATTATTTTTATTAATTGAAATAATATTTCTTCAACTAATAGCAAAGTAGACAGTGAAAAGCAGATAAGACCTTTATGGTAAGTCTGTAAGTAATTTTATTCCGCCACAACTTTTATTAAATCATAGAGATCACTACAGAAACAAGAAAATCTTGATGAATTTTCCAAGTCAAAATTTGTGAAGTTCACTTTGATTGCAGTTTTAAAATTGGTGTTTAATATTTTCAAGTCCCTAAAGTAAGTTTAATATTTAATTGTTGTTGCAAACTCTTTCTCAGTAGCAGGTGCAAATTAATACTGGAAAAAAGTAAATTTGAAGAAATGACTCTGGGGTAACCTCCAAGCTAAGACCTCAAACATTTATTTTTTGCTGGTAAACTTTTCATCACTTCTCAGAATAAATAGAAACAGCAGGGGAAATACTTCAGGCAACTTACTTTCATCCGCACATTTCTTTTGTGCTTTTCCTCAACTAAAGACTCCAAAATACTGTTCAAAATATTTCTTGCGTCCCTACCATGTTTAGCAAACTGGTTGAAAGTTTGGTTGGTTGATAATTTTGTCAGGCACCATGCTTGGTGCTGCAAATTCTAAATGATGCAAGTCTCTAATTTCAGAGTTAACTTAGAGGCAGATATACAAATGAAAGATAAAATCCAGATTGGGAAATCCTTTCACAATGTATGTATGTATGGATATATATACATACATCTCAAATCACCACGATGTACACTTTAAATGTCTTCTAGCTTTATATGCTAATTATACCTCAATAAAGCTGAAATAAAAATAAATAAAATAAAATCCAGTGGGGATGAGTGAAATAAGACATGTATCTAGCGCTATAAAAGTACGGAGAAAAAGCAACTTTAAAATAAAGAATGTACATCTCATATTTAAACAGAAAGACATTGGAATATGAAAGTGTAAAAAGCATAACATGTCTTCATGCATAGCCCTCGCCTTCAGGACACTGGCACTTCGTTTAAGAGTGTCAAAGTACAATATGTGCAAATAGTAATGTATAGTACACAATGGTAAGTAATGAAGGACAACAGTCAACTTAATATCATGTAAAAACTATTCTGTGGTATAAGGATGTCTTAAGATGTAGCCTATAGATATTTTAGGAAGTCATTAGCACGCCTTATGATACCAAGTAATGATGCCCCATTTCTTGTTAATCAAACTGTCATTATACTCTGTGAATTCTATGAATTTTTAGTTAAATAGGTGAATCTTACGTGTCGGTGTGTGTTTCCCTCTTTGGGAACTCAAAAATCTGAGTAAAGTAATTTTAACAAATAAGGAGTTTATTTTAGGCAACCAGGTGCCCAAGGGGAGGAGGACTAAGGTGTAAAACTGCTTAAGGATGTTGTCAGGCATCCAGGCTCCTCCTCCCTTCCAGCTTTGCCATCGTTGGCTTATGTCTTTAGTTCTAAAGGTGGCAAGCTGGCTGTTGCACTTCCAGGTATCTTGTATGTATTCTTTCCAGGAACAAGATGGAGATTCAAAACCATCTCCTGACAAGGCTTTGTCTATTTGGAAAGGAAAGCTCATGCCAGGGACTTCTATCCACACCTTTCTTACCGTAACTGTTTCACAGCAGCCAGTCCAACTACAAGAGGATTTGGGAATTCTTATATTTCATTTCCAGCCTGAATGAATCAGCCTACGTTATCAGCCACAACAGGAAATATACAAATACAATGCCCTTTTAAATATATGAAAATTATGATAAAACTAGAGTCCCCTGTGAGTACCTCCAAGACTTTTCTGTAATATTTTTCTCACTTGAGAATATATCTTGATACTTTTTCATATTTGTACACAGAAAATACAATGGCAAGCTAAAAATTGGCTTCCAGCCTTCATTGAAGTCTAATAGGAGACAAAGAAGACTAAGGAAAAAAAGTCAGACAAATAAATGAATACCTGTAAGACTGAGAGAAATATGTTGACAGAAAGGAGCACAGTGCTGTGAGCGTATGTGCAGAAGCATATGACCCAGGCTGGGGAATCGAGGAAAACTTCCTTGAGGAGCAACATTTGGTCTGAGGTCTGAGGTCTGAAGTCTGAGAAGTCGGAATTTTAACCAGTGAAGAAACTGCGAATGGGAGAGAGCAGGAGGTTAATAGATGTTTCAGCACATTCAAATTCCTTGCGAAAGTGGGCAGTGTTACAGACGTTTGGAAAGTGTTAGGGAGAATGGTGCCAGGCAAAGATAAGTGGAGGCAAACTCCTGCAGGCCAGGAGCAGACAAACTATGTCCCATGGGCCGAATTTGGAACGTGAGATAAGAATGTTTATACATTTTTAAGTGGTTGAAAATAATCAAAAGAATAATATTTTGGGGCACTTGGAACATATATAAACTTCAAATTTCCATGTCTATAAATAACATTTTATTAGAACACCGACACGTTCATTCAGTTATGTATTGTCTACAGCAGTTACTGTACTACAAAGGCTGGGTTGACTAGTTACAACAGAGGTCAAATGGCCTGCAAAACTGAAATATTTACGATCTGGTGCTTTACGGAAAAAGTTTGACAGCCCCTGCTGTAAGCCATATTAAGGAGTTTGGTATTTAGCCTAAGGGCAACGGACATTCATGAAAGCATTTCATACATGTTTGAGTGTATAGGGGGAGAGGGTGGCATTCTGTAATGGCTGCTATAGCAAAGGGTCAGAGAAAGGCAGAGTGGAATTCAAGAACGGTTAAGATGCTACTGATAGTATCTAAGTGAGTCATTATGGTATGTTGGCCGAGGATGGTTGCAGGTGAAATGGAGAGAAGACATAATTGACAAATATGATACTTAATAAGATTTCTGTTTTATACGACTGAATGATTGGTGACACCACTGAGATGGGACACTAGAAAAGGAGAAGCTTAGGATATGAGATCATAAGTCTGGTTTACCACATGCTGAGTTTGAGGTACTTGTAGGACATCCACGTAGAAACATCAAGTGTCAGTTGGCTATCTGGGTGTGAGGTTTAGAAAAGACATTTGGGTTGAAGATATACATGTGGGATATATTGACCTGTGGATGGAATTTGAAGGTTTGGGTGTGCATGGATGAGTTTCTAAAGAGTCAAGGGTGAGAAGATTAAAGTTCTGAGTAAAGTTAGTAAAGAGTAAATTTGTCTGAAACTTGAGGAACCCAGAACATTCTTAGCATAAATGCAACCAGGCATCTCGAGGGCCAATGCTAGCAATCTAACTGTCCTGCTTTTTATTTTCTAGAAGCTGGTATTTTACTCATTTTCAGTTGTCACTGTTTTTTTTCAAATTATTTTATTAAAGTCATATTGGCTTACAACATTGTATCAATTGCAGCGGACATCACTGTATTTCAGTTTCTGTATAGACCGCATTGTGTTTTTGTCTTCTGTGAAGATCACAATGTGTGTTCTATAAGCACTATTTAAATAGTGATTTATCCAGACACGAACTTGCAGGGAAAAGCTCAACAGTTTGTTGAAGGAATATGTTTTGGGTAGCCTGCTTTTATAAGAAAGAATCAAACAGTTGGTCTCAGAGATGTATCCCAAAGAGCACCTTTCAGAGTATGTTAACTCAACATACGTCAGTCTGAACGTAACCAATGTTCCCACACTGCTACATCTAGTGATCACAGATATTCTGACGTCCAATGATTGACATAAAAAGAATCAAATTTTCTTCTGAAATTTCAAGTTTTAAAGTTATTTAGCGTTCTAATTTTCTAACTCGATGTTACAATGATATGTTTTGTCCTTTGTAACTGATAATTCTATGAAACAAATCTAATTAACCTATATATTTGATTCTCCATTAGCAATTTTCAAAATTTTTCTAATACTATTGAAGTCACATGTAGTGTCTTTGGTTGTAACACTTTCATCCTCTAAGAAATATTAGGACTTGCTGCAATATTATTCAAAATTTAATACTTGATCTAGAATACTTGATTTGATAATCAACATTAGTAGTTCACATTTTGTGTAATTTTTTTCTCCTTTTTTGTGCTCTGTTTCTAATTCAATTATTTGTGGACATGGCTTAATTCTGCTTTGAGGTATTTTATGGAGAAAATATTGTTACTATCATGTTAACGGTGAAGAAATTGATGCACAAAGATTAAATGATTATCCAAGGTTTCTATACTAGATTAGTTACTAGTATCAGACTTAAAAGCACCTAAAAATAATTTTCCTTTCCTTTTGTCTTCAGTATTGGAATGTATTAGCAAAACTTATTTTAACATCAAGGGTTTCTTTCTCATAATAATTTTGTTGTATTTGGTAGGAATGGAGGAAAATTATAGATAATTTGTTGATTAAAAAAAGACCAATCAGGATTCAAAAGCATAAAATGTAGTAGGTGCCTTTACCAATCCATGATTACTCATTTCCTGAAGAGTTGTTTAAGTGAAAATTGTACCACTAACAGTAGCACTTTCACTCCAACAGCCTAACACTTTTCTTATTGTGCCCATCACGCCAAAATGCCAGGTTGATAGAATGGAAAGGGATTATGTGTTGGTAAGAAAAGTAGTTGATGTTGCCAGAATTTTCTCTATAACCTTTGGCTTTACAAAATTAACGTGCCCAAGCACTGTGAATTATTTCCTTCTTCCAAAAAAATGAATGCGCTATGAAAATATATGTGAAACTATATGAATGTGAAATATATGGACAATTATGAATGTAGAGCCCCAATATTCCTTTCCCGGTATTCCTTCCATTTAAGCCCTCATTAAAAGGGGCAGAGTAGAATGAGAGAATGTCACTGTCACTCTGCATGTCCACTTTCCTTGTCACTCCATGCCACCTTATGCAAATGTTCTAATATGCTTCTCTCCTTGATGGAAAAATTTTTTAAATGTCATAATAAACTTTTTCATTTTTCCTGCTCACTTTAAAATAACTTTACATGTATTATTTTCATATAAGGTTGTCTATTGTTTCTATATATTTGAACCAGATATAGGATGATCCATGCCTACAGCTTATAAGCTTTTATTAACTTGATTGATTATGCTCACTTCAAGTTAAAGAAAATGAATGCTGGTGCCCAGAGAAACAAATGAGAGTCTAGTTAAAGAGTGACTTTCTCTTGATAAGGCAAAACTAAAGAATGTCTTATTTACCATCACAAGTGATGGTTGTACAACTTTCTGAACTCATTGAACGGTTTAAAGTCAACTGACTCATTACCTGAAATATGTCCAGCCAGCTATCCTGCCACCTTGAGATAACAGCACAGGGCCTTGTTCTGACTGACTAATCTTTGTGCAACCTACGATACGTGCAGCCTCCTCCAATTATTTCTTACTTATTTCGATGTGAACACTTCATGTTGGGAAGCTTCAGGAAAGGAAGAAATAATGAGGCACATATAGCGAGGCATAAAAGAAAGAGTAGATAAAGGCAGAGTGACGATCTCAGAAATGTGGTACATTGTGTTTAGCATATACAAAGGACAAAGGATCACAAGAATTAAATCATGACAGAACGAGGCAGGAAAAATGTATGCATTTATTCTGTGCTGCAAAGAGAGAATGTCCTCTGGCTCATTCTGTGTTTTTAGTGTCCACTCAGCAAACTTTCTCTGTGAGCGTTAAACTCCTATGGGAATCTTGCCAAGGAAGGATTGCGGAATCAGGACTTGGGCATAAAGCACTGATCCATGAATTAAGGGCTTGCATTAAAAACTAGAGTCGTCTTAGAACTATACCTATAGAAGCTTACAAAGCATAATTGTTTTTTCTTTGTTGACCTAATGGGGATGAGACAGAGACATAGAGAGAGAACATGTGTGTGGGGGTGGGTTTGTGTGTGTGCATATGTGTTATGGATAAAACCACTGTGCTCAGTAGCTTCGGACTCTATCTTAGCTTTGAAATAACCAGCTATAAACTAGTTAGTTCACTTAGCTACTCTGGATAGTTATAACTGACTGGGACAAACGAGAAACAAAAACCTGAAGATAACGTACTGCAGTGTCGACTGTTGGCTATGTCAGTTCTAATGGGCTTTCCCATCTCTGTAAGGCTTTACTTAACAGGGTAAGGATTCCACTTCATATTTCAGCCTAAATCACCTAAAAGTGAAGCTTATAAATTTGATTTTCCTGGCATTTTTGAAACCACATTTTAAATTGTCTTGTATCAATAAGAATTTTTGAGTGCTGGTGTAATATTCTGGGGACAGTTTAGTCACTGAGGCTCCAAAGATGAACAGAATAAAATTCCTGTCCTGGAAAATCTCCCAATTCTTGAAAAAGAACCAGGAAAGGGGACAAGTGAGGTGGCCTTCCTCACAGCCTGAGACAACACACATCAGATTATTTTATCCAATCAAGAGATATCTATTATTTAGATTTTAGTACATGAGTGTTCAGGAAGTATTTGTTAAATTATCCAACCTAATCTTAGCCACAGATACATCAGTTAATTATCATTGTTCCCATCTTATAAGGTGAGAAAATTGAAATTTAGAGAGTTTCAGATGGCTCACATTTGATCATTTGGTTAAGAAATAAAGGAAATAAATTTCAAACTGAGGTTTTTTTTGTTTGCTTGATTTGTGTCTGTTTTTCTCCAAATGCAGTCAAAGAATGACCTCTGTAATTCCTTGATGGGGTGAGGCTGACAGCTACCGGAGTACGCCCTCACCTTGCCCCTTTATTATGCATGGAGGGATGCCTCAGTTCATGAACAAAGATGGTACTGATTTAGAAACTCAAGGGAAAAATGATAGCGTTGAGAATGCATGAAGTCTCAAAGCCATATGGACATGGTTAAATAAGAGGAAGGAAAATATTATACAGTCCATAGAATATTGGAGGAAAGAAGTGTAGACACAGCTAAGATGAAGAGTTATAGAGTAGGGGATGTCAGGATGTGGTTCTCTATGTGACCTTAAATTTAGGACAGTTTCTTCTTTTGGAAGTCTGAACCGATGAAGTTGCAAATCAAGTGAAAGACAGACAGATCTTGTCTTTCTCACATTAGATTTAGACTACTTGCAAAACCAATTTTTCTTAAAGTATATTCAAGAAAAAAACATGAGCTCAGTGAGGATTCTCTCAAATTCCAAATCTTGAAGCCAAGCTACTTGGAATGACAGGAGTTCTCCATCTCATCCATGAGAGCTTCATGCAGAAAGCAAAATGTGGAAGTCTGTGTCTGTAATTGTGTGTGTGTGTGTTTTGCATCCCATTTGTTTTTAAATAATATAATTAAGACCACAGTAAACTGTGTAAACGTATATGTGTGTCTGTGTGGTAGTAGTAGCAGATTTTCAGCAAAAGATCCAAATGATTACTCAAATAATGTAAAAGTCATGGATTCAGAATAAATTTATGATACTTTTAAAATAAATATAACTTTAATTGTTTCCTTTAAAAATATATATTTTATTTAAAATATGATTTCTTTAACATTATGGTGGAAAAATTAAGAAAATTAATTTAAAATATCAATAAAGAGACTAACATATACTGTTTGCTTTGTATCTGACACTGTTCTCTGTGCTTCACATGTAGTGTTTCATTTAATTCTCATCGTAATCCTTTTTTTATTAATGTGGAAATCGAAACACTAACTTATCCAGATCACACAGCCACCTGAGGGGGATTTGGGACTCACGTACGGCAGTTTGACCGGCTTCCTTAGCTATCCTGCTTTCCAGACTCTCTCAGATCAGAACTCACATACAATTGACTAGGGATAACATTATTAAAATTCCTTTGTATATGGCACAAAAATATTTGGTGACCTGCTTTTAAATGTAAAATCTTCCCAGGTCATTAAATATTGAATACTACTCCAGGAGTATGTGAGATAGCTGTCAATTTTCGATCAATGCTTAGTCTATTTATTTAGTTTAACCAGCTTAATTTAGGAAACTAATTCATATGGTTCATGATTTAACAACTGGCTGAAAAAAATAGAAAGCTCAGTGGCTATTATTCATGTCCATTACAATCTTAATGACTTCATTAGTAATTTGTCTTCGTAATATAACCTAGATAAATACAACCTACCTGTAAAATTTAGAATGCGGCTTACTATATAGTTTTCATGCATGAGATGCTTAAAAGCTTTTCACTCTATTTGTAGCAACGGCAGTTAGAGAGGTGTGTTAGGAGTGCTTAAGGCTTTGGATTTGGAGAAAGATTAGAAGTCAAATACCAGTTTTGCCACTTACTAGGAGAATGTACTTAGACAAATTATTAAGCTTCAGTATTGTTATCTGTAAATTGGGTGTAATAAAATGTTTACCTCATAGGAGTAGTATGTGAGGATTATATAAGATTACTTGTCCATTTGTTCGACAAATACTTATTGATCCCTATTCTGTGCATATCACTGATCTGGGCCTTATCATTCAGCAGAGAAAATAAAAATTTGGCCACCACTCGTGAAGTTTATACTCTACTGGGGTTAGAGAGCTAATAAACACATGAGTATTTAATATTTTATAAATAAAATATAGATAAGGCATATAATACACTTACTAATGTGTACCATGTAGCAAATACAAAATATCATTGGCAGCACAAGCAATAATTATTGTTAGTATATTTTCTTAGACATATAAGACCTCTATGTGCTGAAAAAGAAAATGTGATAATTATAACAAAATATGGTAGGAAAGGAAAAATCAGTGATATTCTACTTCTACCTTGCAAAGTATTTAAAATAGAGACATTCTTAACAGAATACACATTCTTTGGATTTATATATTGTGTATATTTCTTACTTTTTGTTATATGCAGACAAAGCAGAGACTTCTAAACAGAGTTGCTCTGCACGGCAGCCCATCTCTGAGTCAAGCACACACCACACTGAAGTTTTGGTCAGCCTGGTTTACTTAAGAATATCATGTTAATGACACGGAAAAATCATTAATGAAACTCCCCTCCCCAGACCTATCATCAGTTCACATTTTATACGTGAAATCAACAGCTTGGAAAAGTCAGTGCTGCATATGGAACGGCAGGCTGTCAGCCGCAACAACTCCGCATGGGGATTTCTTGATTCCATGTTTCTGCAATGCTTGTATGTGGAGCCCAAAAGGAAGGCCTCTGGTGACAAATGTTTATGGAAACCAGAAATTTTATTATTATACAATAATAATCAATGATAAAAAAATGTAAACAGTAAAGATGGGGTGAAAATAAAAGTTCCCATTCTCTCTCTCTGGCTCCTTATATGACTCGAAAATGAAAGATTTAACCTTCAATAGAAATGCCATCTACAAAATGAAAGCTCTGAGTTATTAATGACCAAGTAGCCTAGTAAAAGACATGCTCACCTTAGAAATCTGTTGGCAATTTCTGACATCAATTCCTGCTTTGTGTGTTCAAGGGTAAAGTCCCAATTTTATAAGAGAAAAAGAAAATTACCTTGACAGATTATGTAATTTAAGTTTTTATGAGCATAATTTAAAAATAACTAAGTTCTTTACATACATCGCTTATAAATCTCATATCAATTTTACAACATGATTTTCTCCACTTAGCAGTGACAAAATTAAGACTTGAGGTTTTAAGTAACGCCCAATGTCATAAAACTTACCAAGTGCGATTGATTTTAAAGCCACATTACATCATCCAAAAACTTCCTTTTCACACTTCCCAAGAACTCATCACTTGTGAGGTCATCTTATTAGCAGTATTTACACAGCACCAAAAGTCAATAGTTCTATCACGTGGGTAGTGAATGTTCATTCATCAGAGTGCTTATAAGATTCTGTATACATGACCAAAGCTGGTTCTGTTGTATTATATTCATAGCTGATAAAAATATTTTCCACGATTTTATTTTTTTCAGAAGATCTTTTGACAAACGTAAAGGCTAAATGATTTCATTTCATGATTACAATGACAATGTGATTGACAGGGAAGAGAGCCACGTGTGAAGGGAGAAGCAAGGCTCTTTTAAATAGACAGCTCCACTTGATGAGCAATTGCCTATGAGCCCCATCCTAGGACATCAAATTTTTATCTCTAGTTCTAGAAGCACAAGATAGGTCAATTTCTTCTAGGACTGCAGATAAACAAGAAGGAGCATTTGATCTTTCTATATTCACCATTTTGTTCACTCATCCATTTATTGAACCATATTTATTGGTCATATACCACGTATCAGATATTGTTCAAATGCTGACATTTGAGTAGTAAAGAACACATAGTTCTTGCCTGTATGGAACTTAAAATCTAAAGAGAGGATACAGACAATAGACAAAAATTAAATTAAAAATTATATAACAAAATTTTATATAACATTATAGCTCTTAGAAAACACTAAAATAGCATTAATCCCACCCAGTTAAGTGAATGTGTGAACTGAAAAGAGAAGAATATGTGACAGGGAGTGTCAAAGTGCAGTAATAACACTGATATCACTTTTTACAGGATGTGCATTCAAGTATTACAAGAAGTAGGGTATGAATGGCTATGTAATTCTCTATTATATGAAATTTTGCACTTAATTTTTTTTGTTGTAACTCCAGAAAATGAGACTCTATTAGTCTAAAACATGGATAAAGCTGGCTACAGCAATCCCTGACCCACAGTCTGCACTCAATAATTATCCCAACTATGAGATCAGGTTTTCTTCTGTTTGAAGGGAGGAAAACTGTAATGTATCAGAACCCTTTGATTAATCAAAACAAGACTTTTTCCCAAGAGAGGAGAACTAAGGCCTAGGCAAAGTTGTTTAAATAAGAGAAGGACTGGGAAACAGGTAAGTGTAGTCAACTATCACATTAGTTGAGATGGTGCCACGAGTATTACTTGGATAGCTTATAAAACTACGTATTTATCCTATACTGATTTTAAGTTATAATGCAGAATTTCTAGACAAAAGCCATTGTCCTAGGACAATAAGAGAGCAAAATAGTTTATCTATTAGTTCTTTATATTCTTATACTAAATTTAAGCCATTTTAATTCATTTTACAAAATTAATAACAAATCCTGATAAAAACAACTGTAACACTTTGAAATTATTAAATTAACCACCAGGTGGAGCTCCATGAATTGAGTGTATGTAATCAAAAATAGAAAATTCCTTAAATTGGTCAAATTAGGGAAGATTACAACACTTTTCTCCCGAGCAGTTCTTATTAATTTCCTTATTTTCTGTCCTTAGGTAACTTATGAATCATAAGACATGGGCTGTTATTAAAGACAACATGCCAAATTACTTGATTAGCATGAAATGTTTTAGCAAACTGGATTTAAAATCAGTCCTTTAGCTTAAGTAACTTTATAATTTACTAAGAATACATGTTCTATTATATGTAGATAAAATTATGTAACTATAATTGAAATTGAGAACAAATAAGACAATCTATTAAATCTGCCTATTAATCCATTTAGTACTAATTTTTTTCAAATGCTTATTTTTTCCCTATTTGTTTGTATGTGTGTATGTATATGTTTTGCCCCAGATCTGGAAATTAAAAAAGATGAAAAGACATCCAAAGCAGGTAAGCTTTACAAAATGATAAACAAGGCTGGTTTTACAATCAGAGCTGGGTAAAGCCTTGAGATGTCTAAAACTGAAAAAATATTGGTGCACGCTCCCCATGTATTTTAAATGTAATCAGCAATAAACTGAAATGTATGCTAAAATTAAAGTAGACTCATTTTCTGGTAGCAGACTTTGGATAAGTTCATCAAAGTGCGGGAACCATTAGCGTATACTGCTCCTTATTTACCTACTGGACAGTTGAACCCTTTTACAAAGTACTAAGGAGACAACTTGAATTTCTGAGGCTCCAGCCAGATCATGACAAATCTCTAAAATTTATCCTTATAATTGCTTGAACCTTATCAAATCACCTATATTCAACCATATTTACCTCAAAAACAGTAGTTTCATATGGTTCAACCTAATAGATTCAACAGTTTTCCTTTCTACTAATTAAATATGTAAAATTTTTTGTAGAGGTAATCCATTGGCTTATTGGCCATTAATTTGAAAGTTGGAATATTTTATAATAGACTTCTTAAAACAGGTTTTGTAAGGAAGAAATTCAAGACATTAGGTGGGTACTCAAGACACGCGTTGAAAGTTAGAAAAAGGAACATCATAGAATAGAGGAAAGTGCTGGAAAAAAAGCTAAAAATCTCAAGGAAAATTCCAATTAATTACAATATTTCTAGGGCTAATCTTATTCCAAATATTTTATATCTATATAAAGATATTTATATTTTTATATCTATATATGCACGAAAGAAGGTTAGATCTATATCTATAGCCGTCTGTCAATCTCCGTACAGTGAAAATGATATTACGTACATTAGACATTCATATCATTGGTCTTAAACTATTTGCATATACTCATTTTCACAAATTTTAACCTATATTTAAGTAATTCTTGTTTCACCTTTCTATGTATGTGTTAAATATTAACCCACATTATGAAGTCACTTCTCTTGAAAGTACTGCCAACACAGCAAAAGGAATTATCTGTGTTCTCTTATTTTTAATGAAAGAATATAACCATTTTAAGTGACTTTATGTAATCTGAAAGCATGCATTCTCAGGAAGCTAAGTAGAAAAATGAGCAATTTTAAACTGTAAGAAAAAATCATCTAAAAGATAAAATGATATATTGAATCTTCACAACAAAAGTTATAATTGAGTTTTAGATATATCTCAGAAAAGAAAAAACTACTTATAGAAATTGCTCTCTTGTTGTTAGCGCTCTTACTCATGTCTGTGAAAGCTTGCTGATCAGATAAAATGTACATGGTGTCGCCCCTTCCTGTAGGCATAACATTGTATTTTACGCTTTATTTTACTATTTACTATTGGAATATAATAGAAAAAGTAAGATATACATTTTAAGTTTCTTATTATTAGTTTACATTAAATATTTATGTATATTTTTCTCATAATTATTTTTAACTTCCTTAAAGGAAAGGTAAATCAGCATTAATGTCATATTTTATTTAAAAATATAATTAATCAACAATTTATTGAAAACACATGTTATGCTAATATTATTGTCTTGTGTCCAGAATTGTGCTTGGTGATACAAAATTTACAAAGAAGTGAAGAGATTGTTTCCATCCCAAGATAGTGTAACCAAGGACATAGACATGAACTATTGAAAGATAGCTAAAGACAATTCATTGTACTAGTGAAGAGTGCTCTAGGAGTCCAGAGAGAGAAGCCACCCCTGCAGCCTGTGGCAATCAGCGAAAACTTCAGGGAGATGGTGGGTTGAAGCTGGGGTTTTAGGAATGTGTAACAGCAGCTGAGACAGGGAGATGATATAAAGCATGGTGGAAGCAGTGCTAGCTCTATAGTGGTAAGACATGAATTTGACTCTCTTTGCCACTTGCTAGGTGTGTGATTTATATTACTCAAAGTTTCTGAACTTCAATTTCCTCATCTATTGAATGAATACCGTCATACTCACTTGGCAGTGTTGTTAAAAGAAATGGAGTTGTTGCTTGCTATTTGGTTCAGGCTCAGTAAATGGTAGCTCTATTTAGCAGTTAACCAGAAGCGGGGATGAGCATAACATAAGCAGGAGACAGTGAGGAGAGGACCAAGGACTAAAGGAGATTCCAGGGACCACATAAGGAACAGAAGCTGGCAAGAATGCTGCAGTGGCCACACGAGAGTGGTTCTGGAAATCCAGGAAAGGGAGCCTAGGAGGCCAAAGTAAAAAGTTTGGATGTTTAGCACGTGAATGAAAAGAAAGTGGTATTATGTCTTATAATGGCATGGAGGGTGAAATCCTATAGAAGAATTTTCAATCAAGGATTTGAACCAAGAGCCTTTTATAGTAATCTGAGTATCATAAAACAGAAGTGGGATAAATTGGTACAGAGACAGAGCAATGAGGAAGTCAATGTTGTTTACTTTCAAGATTATTTATAGCCATGATTAATATTCAGTGTGGAATTATTAGGACTTAAGTTTTTAAAAGTCAGAGAACCTAACAACCCATTGAAAACTACTATCATCTTGTTAACATATATTCTTTCATTTATATGAATACATACATTCTAAAAACACAGTCATACCCTCTGTACTGTGTCACTCCTTTTGTAATTGTCGAGCTGTTTCACAGGAAAAGAATAGACATTGATGACACTAGTTACATGTAACTCCAAAGTCTCAAGCATGAAAGGATGGAGAAGGTGCTCAAATGTGGAGGTTGCGAAGGAAATGCAGATGGGGTGGATGCTGGTGAGCCATCCTAGAGACACTTGGAAATTGGGAACATTCACTTTGAACCCTCAGACCAGGTTTCATACCCATGAGTTTAGAGGTTTAGGGAAGAAGCCAAAGGAGAACAGAAGTTCTTCAAGAAAAAGGAGCATGGAGAGAGAAGAGGAAAGAATGAAGGGCAGCTTCTTGGAAAAGTAAAAGAACTGATAAACATTAGCCTTACCTGGAAGATCAGGAAATACAGCACATTAGCATCCCAAAGCAGCAACGCTTTCAAGAAAAAGTGGAAACGTCAGCGGTGTTACTGTCTCAGAAAGGTCAAGGGACATGATGACTGAGAAAAAGCCATTATATTTGACAAAAGGCTGTCATTTTGTGACCTTTTGGAGAGGACTGCAGTAGAGTGGTGGAAGTAGAAACCAGTTTATAGGAATTAACGAGGGAATTTATAAATGATAAGTGGAGGCAGAGCACAAACTACCTTTTCAGGAGTTTGTTGTTAAAGGGAGGCAAAATCTTATATTCCAGCAGGGAGAATCAGTGAAGCACGTTTCCTGTTTTCATGTTTGGGAGTGGGAGCAGTATTCCAGGGGGAGGAGGAGCAAGAAATCCAGAGGGAGATGTTAATTAGGAGGGAACTGTTCCACATATGGGAAGCACTGGGAGGCACACTATAGGTGGAGAGAATTAGCTTAATTATGAGGAAGAAAAAATGTTCCCTGAGCTTTGAGGGAATAATGAAAGGATAGATTAAATTAAAGCTGAGTGCATATGAGGGCGCTACTGCTGCCTGATCTTTTCTCCTAAAATCTCTTCTGATAAGGTGACCACTAACATGTTTGCTGCCAAATCCAGGGGATGATTTTCTTGCATTATGTTATGCTGACCCCTAGACAATATTTGACCATGTTCACCATCTCTTAACTCTAAAAAAAAAAATCCTTTCTTTTGCAAAAACTAAACCATTTAACCCACACTGTTAAAAATAAAACAACTAAAGATGACTATGTTTTTAAATACTGGAGCAACATGATAACGATTACTTATTTTTGACATACCATATTATTAGCCACTAAATTTCTACGTTTTTTGCCGCCCAATGAAAACTGCAAACAGAATATGCATTTCATTAGGTAATTGGGGAAGAGCTAAGTGTTCTTTGTGGGAAGCAATTGATATTAATTATAAAGGGTAATATAATTAAAAACAAAAAAGACTTGCATAAGGAATAAGCAATAATTTATTTTTCTTATTTATCAAGGAAATTAATATTCATGAACAAAATCTTCACAGTTCTATAAGTGCATTTGTAACTGCATCTAATCAACGTCTTCACATGGCTATTCTGCTTGCACTTCATTTGGTTTAAAATTGAACTCAATGTCTCTTCCATCATCTTTCTCTTTTGTTCCTTATCTAAAGAAATGGAACTCATGACTCACCATTCAGTTACATTGACTTAAACTTCTGAGTCATTTACAGTTTCTCCTTCTCTTTCAGAACCCAGCATCGTAGTAGTTGCCAAGTTATGTGTCTTCCAAATTTATTTTCTCCTCTTTTTTCTCTCCTGGTAAGACCTTAGTTCTGGTTCTCATCATCTCTTGCCTGAACAAATATACAAATCCATGACTTAATCACCTTGTTTCCATCTCCTCTTCAAAGATCTACCATAAGCTTACCCTAGTCATCTTTTCTAAATGCCTATCTGTAGGGAACAGGGCTGAATTAATTGCCACTACATTACGCTGTCCCCAGTGTATTTCCTCATGTGGTTTCCATTGGTCTAATCCACCACCATCACCCTTCCCACACACATACAGACATTTTAAAAAGATCATCAGTTCTATGTATTTTTGTCTATTCACTGTCTTTTGGATATTTTCCTTTTCCTTCAGGCCTATATCAAAAACATCTTACCTTTTACCTTGGCTCCAATCGTGGCAACTTACTTTCCCACCCACCCCCTGTTTTCTGCCTATAAACACACACCATGAGTGCTCCAGTCCTGGTCTGCTTGCACATGTTTTCCTCTAGTGGATCATATGGTATCATGTTTGTTGAATGGATTTCTCCTACCTTTGCATCTAAGCCCCCGTATTATCTCTGCTGTGAGCTGTGTAGTCTTTAATTTCTGAGACAGAGAATCACTCAAAAGCCACCATAGCCACAACAGGTCGACAAAATTATCCTTATAGAAAAGAAGACATTGGCTGACAATTTTGTTAAAAAAATCTGTTTTTGACATGTGTCTTGGCTTTGTGATATAAAACTTGCAGAGGCAGGTTTTTAAATGTGAAAGTTCAGCGGAGGCAGGATGATGTATAGGGAGGAGCTCTATGGATATGGAGTGATTTGCAACAACTCACTTAAGTCCTGAGTCTCTCTTTCTTTACTTATAAAATAGGCTTACCACCAACGATGCATTCCATGCCAATCTAACAGACTTATGGTGAGAATCATGTGATATAATGTATGTGAAAGTGCTTTCAAGAGCTATGAAAATAGAAAATTATAAAAGGTTCTCATCTATAACTTTGCTCTTCTAAGTGTGGTCCACAAAACAGCATCACCTCGTTGCTTGTTAGAAATGTAGAATCTTAGGTCCCATTGATAACTACTGAAGAAGACTTTGGACTGTAACAAGATCCTCAAGTCAACAATAGGACGCACATTAAAATTTAAGAAGTACTATTAGAGATCATAGACATCTATTATTGTTCTTATCTCCAGGAAACAGAAACATCAAGCTTCTCTCTTATGACAAACTTGGCTAATTTAAAGTGGACCTATGTTTTTGAATGGTTGCTAACTAGCAGTGAGGTCCTCACACTTGCTAAGCACTGGTTGACATTTCCATCCACTGGCTCACTTGATGGTGATTTCTGGACTCTGGTCATCCAAGAAATGACTGAAGAAATAAGCATTCCTTTCTACTGAAATAGCATAGGCAAACAGGCACTGGGTGTACCTGTGCCTTCATTTGAGCTTAAAAAGAATAAATAAACCCACATTTTGCTAGATGAATATATACTGTCTTTATATTTGACTAGCTGGCTAAAGTATTGACACAACGATGAAGGACTTAGCCAAAGAAAAGCAGTGTACACTCACGCTTATCAGTCATCAAAGATCTTTGGCCCATATTACTTAAAGAAGTTACTTCTAATTGTTTACTCTATTCAATTTTTGTCTGTCATTATGTAAAACAAATACATTGTGATATCCTGCAAGAGAAATATATATAAACTTTATTAACTGGATCTTTTGACAGAATAGATAGATAGAAGAGAAAAAATATATACTCTCTCTCTCTCACAGACACACACACCATTTAAATACAATATATACCTTTAAGTTAACCAGCAAGCATTAGATATGCAGAGCTCCTATAAATTGTATAAGTAATTAAACCTCAATTTCATTAACTAAACTAAGTTATGGTGAGATCAATGGCTAAGTTTAGCTCACTAAGTATTTATTGAATTCCTGCAACATATTAAATACTTTGCTAGATTTTAGGGATATAAAGATAACACGCTCTCAAGAAACATATTGTATCAAGGCAAAGATCATTAAATAAAGAGCTAATATTAACAGAAAAGAAATAAGTAATTAAAGTCAATCAAACAAACAAGAAAACGTTGTACAAAGCATGCTTTGTGAACACAGGAAAGTTCTATTTCTCCGGCCTATTGGTTCAGGGAAAAATTCCCAAAGGAGAGGATACAGGAGTAGTCTCAAAGGATAAGTAAAGGTTAGCCAGGTGAGGAAAGCCTGGGCAGGGGGGTGCAGACAGAGAGATTAGCACAAGCCACAGCACAGGTGGGAACCAGTGAGGAACACCGAGAGCTGCAAGGATTTATTTCACCTTCCTTCAGCATCAAATGTGGGTGGAACATAGAAGTAGGTGGGGCTTGAGAGGAACAGCACAGAAAGCATGGCTTCCCCAGTAAGGGTTAGGTCCTTTTTCCTAAAGGAAATTGGGAACATGTGAAAGCAAAATGAGATACAACTAAATTAGACATTAGAGTTACTCATTCTGGCTAATCACAGAGATTGAAGATAAAGAGGATGCCAGCAGTTTCCAGAAATCAGTTTTCTGGAGGATGAGACTATCACACTGATACCTCTAGAGTTATTTGAAGACCTTTCTAGAGCATTAGTAGGAAGGGAAAGAGAAGAGTTGTTAGAGAAGTATTTAGGAAGTAAAATTACCACATTTTGGGGGTGGAGTGGGCTGAGAAAAGTTCAGCATAATTTCCAGGTCTGTCTTGGAATAATATGTGGACAGTAATATCATTTACTGTGATTAGAATTTGCAAAAGTGGAGATTTAGAAAAAGGAAGCTATATCTATTATGTAAATTTCTGACATATTTACCATACAAATTTTTGTTGAGCAGTTATTTTATGCTAGGTGAAATGGTCAACGCAAACATACATTCGTAAACACAGTCAGGGTTCCTGTCCTCCTAGAACTTATAAACTAATTGGGGTAGTGGCAGGGGAGAGACATGTTGAATTAGAGGTACCTATCTGTGGGATGTGCCTTTGGGTATATGTATCAGGCACCTGGTGAGATAACACAGCAGTAGATTTCGAAGTTCCCAGCAAAGACATGCTGACTTAGAAGATGAGAGTTACTGATGTCTACCAAGGGGAGTGGGATGAGGCAGAAGGACCAAGGACTGAGGAAGCAAACCAAAAAGAACACGAATGTTTAAGGAGTGGATAGAGGAGAAGGAGACCCCGAAGGAGTTAAAAAAAATGAAAAAGTGAAGGGTAATTGTCTTAGAAGCTAAAGCTATTGTCTCGGAAACCGAAGAGGAAAGAATTTCAAGGAGGAGGAAGCTGTCAAAGTGTCAAATGTAGCAGAAATTTTCAGTAAGCTGGAGCCTGAAAAGTACTCATTGAAATGTGTAATAGTGAGTCATCGATGATCTTAGGAGCAGTTTCAGTGGAGCCAAAGGGGAGGAAAACCAAATTACTATAGTTTGAAGCATTTCACTGGAGGTCAGCAATTGGGGCCAGAAAATATACATTGTTTACTTTATGTACATTGTAGGCTATTATTTTAAAATCTTGTCTGAGAAAGGCAAAAGAGAATGTATTTGGTTAGGAAAACAGCATGGCAGAGTGAAAAGAGAGGGAGATGTGACAGAGAAACTGTAGTTTAAAGGGTTCTATCAAACAGAGTTATAACAGCGATCGTCTTTACAATTTTACAGGGTTACGGTACCTATAAAAGGCAATAATGCATGGAAAAATGCTGAAAACTAAAGCACACGCTAATTTCATTGGGAAAGACCTGAGAGATACAGGGTTTATGTTTATAACACCATGAGAATTTCATTTTTTTAATTACCACCGAGATCAAACCATCTCCTTTCCAACATAGATCTCCTCCTTTGCTACTTAAGTTTACTTGTGTAATATTTCCCCAGGTTCATATGATACCACTTTTAATTTTTCTCTTGAAATAAGTTTTCTTCCTTTAAAAAAACCATATAATTTTTTAATTATATGGTCAATAATATTGCTGTAGAGTTTTTCTTTTTAATTGTAGAGGGGGAATGATGTCGTGCAGTATAAATAAGCTATTTCTGCACTTGTATTTTGCAAAGCGTTTTGCATAGAAGACTAGTTATAATTATTGGAACATGAAAGAGTTTTGAGGTTAAACAAGTCTGGAAAAAGCTCTTGGAATTCATCATACATATGAAAACGTTAGGGAAGTCTGACAGTAAAGAAACCAGCTGAACTTTTTTTCACTCACTGTTTCTCAGTTTGTTCAACCATGATATCTTTTCTGTAATATAATAGCAACGTTTAGCTGAACACATTGTGAAAAATGATGTTTTACACCTGGTTACCTAAAAGATTTGGAGAAGCAGGTGAGCAAAGATAATAGAATTTTTAAAAAACTAGTGACAACTTATATTAAAAAAAAGAAAAACTAAATGAGAAAGACTAGAAACAATGTTCAAGTGTGTTGCAATTAGAACAATAAAGATATGCTAACATGTATAATAAATTGATACCCAGACATTGCTATCTCAAAATTTTATTTTACTTTTTCCCATAAACAAGAAGACGGAAAATTCTACTGTAAATTCTTTGGGAGGGGGCACCTTTTCTTTCAGGATAAAAAATGTATTAAAATTATGCTGATGTGGAAAATTGAGTAAGTGCCAGTGGTGATAAATACTTCATAAGTATCCCTACAGACAGCCATGTAAATCTTTGAGGCAGCAGGTCAACCACCATTTGTATCATAGACTAATGTTTGTTGAGTAGCCACTAGGTATATGTCATTATAATATGGCACGTTTACCACCACAAAGAAACTTACAATGCATCAAGAAAATTGCAATGATTTTTAATATGTTAGTTGAATGCCTACTAATCCAAATCCTGGCAAATGAAAAAACAACTAATATTGTGGAGCAATTAATCAGTTAATCAAGAGGATTTATTCACATATATACAGAAGATAATTTGACCTCATACTGATCTTGTGATTTAGGTTCCATTATCTTGCCCAAGTTACAAGTGCTAACATAAAGATCAAATGCATCCCCAGGTTACAAAATTCATAGACAGGATGACTTGGCTTTTTTCAACATATCAGTGATTCCTTTCACATACTCAATTTGATTTCTAAGGCAGTGAGTGACAGACTTACAATATCACATGTTGTCCTTTTCCACTTCAAGATAACCTAAAATATAGCATACCTCCCTCCTGCCAACATATCCTGGATATAGTTTACTGCCAAATTCAGAATCTCCAATATACTGTTACCATTTTATTCTCAGAATATTATAGAGATGATGGGGGGTGAGGGTGGGTGGAGAACAAAAAAGAAGTTGGAGTGGTGGTACGCCTATTTTGAATTGGAAGCCTAAAGTAATCCTTAGATAACAGATCTAACTGATATTACTAAGAAAGCAGGGCAGTAGACTATATGTTCCTTAGGGCAGGGATATTTGTTGGTTTATTTCATGCATTTCCTGTGCCTAAAACAGTTCCTGACACATAGTAAGAGCTCAGTAAATGTTTTTGAGTGAACAAATGTAGGAAGAGGTTAGTTATGTAGTCACACGGGTCTGGAAGCCTATTTCCTAATTTGTTAAATGGAGAAATTGATCACAGGAGGGTTACTGTAAATGTTACAATATTTCATTTAAAAGGCTTAGCATGGTTCTGGGCACAAAATAAACATTTAATATGTTAGCTATAAATCATACTAATAAGTCCATGAGAAAACAACTTTCCAGAATTAAAATTTGGTACAGTAATTCAAATCTGAAAGACACAATCATTGGCCATTTGGCTTACAGAAATGAAAGCAATTTTTGTTTTATGGAAAAAAGATACAACCCTTTTCATGCTTAATCTTTGAATGTTAACTAGTATGTGCTAAAATCTCTAATTTTTGACGGTGACTTCACTACTGTAGTCTTGAAAATTTTTCTTATTAAATTTATCTTCTAGAGATTGAGAGACAATATTTCTTAGTCAATTCAATCAGTCAAGCCCAGTCCCATTAGTAGCTTTTGAATCAGTCTATGACATGTGCAATTTTTCTAAGCTGGTTGAAAGAAGAGACCGATGCTTTGCAGATCCTAGGAAAGTCCTCTCTATTAAGAGAAAAAGGAAGAATAAAGATGGCTTCGTTTAAAATTATTAACCTCTACTTATACATTGGTGTAAACAAGGAGTTTTTAGCCACTATTTAGATATTTCTTCAATAGTATACGTTTCAGAAAGTCGTAATTTTTAATTTTCTGGCTTTCCTCAGAATGGCTTTCTTCCTTCTGTGGCTTATGGGAATCAAAAATGTTCCTTTTTGTCCTTTTAGTAAAATTTTCACTGAAAGTCCTCCTTCCCAATTTCAATCCAATCTGAAAACTAGTTGAGGAAACTGGTAGCAATGAGATTTGAATTGAATTTCAGACGGCAAAAGTAATTCACTAGAGAAGGCTTTGTTACTTGCCACAGAGGAAGTTGACAGTCTGCCTCCTTTAAATTAAAAGAAAAACTCAGAAGCTTTTTAGACATTTGCTTTTTAAGAAGTCAACTCTATTAAAAACATTTCTGTTTCCAGGCTAATTTGTGTTACTCTGATAGGATATTATGAAATTTACAAGAACCCAGTTTTCCCCCATGTTAACGTACTGCTTAGTTTATATCATCTTTGGTATTTTAAAACATGCTAGTTTTGTTCATTATTTGAATCTATTCTCCTTCTCCTTTTTTTTCTTTTTCCTGTGACTAAACATGCTTTCATACTATTGTAACACTCAATATATCATCCAGTTTTTAAAACAGTGTTCTTAGCTCAAAGGCTCATTTCTGCTTTTCAATTCTGTAGTTAAACATAACAATACTTGTATATGGAAATAATTCTGAAGCCTGTGATGAAGTTTTTCACACTTGTGAGAAGCTTAAAAGAGGATTGCTAATCAATAATTTAATCACATTCCTGAGCAAAATGTTTCAGATGCCTCTTGTGGACAAACATAAGGAATCTTTCCTTTTCTTTCATATGTTGTTCAAATTTAGCTCTCAATATCACAAAATATCTTAAGAATGAAAATGGGACTATTGATTTGGGTGTAGCAGAAAAGAAAAGAAATAACATTAACTACCGTCTCTTCTAATTCTCACATCTCTGGTTTCAGAACGGAATTTTCTCAAGCTCAGGAACTCAGATTGTTGTGACCAACAACAAACATGGTGGAAATAGTGGTTCCTTTGGGGCCATGCCTGACTGCTTTAGACAAGCCCATCAGAGTTCAGACATTTTACTGTGCCTTCTCCTCACAGATCCTCCATCCCCACCCCATGCCCTTTCCAATGCCCTAACCTTTAAAATAAGGATTGAATCTCACTGGGCTTACATCATAGTGGGGGCTCATTTCTTATTGTTTCATTTTTGCCTAAGACCCATCTAAAGGATCAGGATGTGATGCAGAGGTGTGTAAGGTAATATAGTTTAGTAAATCTTAATGATTAAAACATGCTTGTGCAGGTGGTGCTAATCAATTGAAAATGATTTCCAATGCATTTTATATTTTCAGCCAAAACTACTCAGTAGTCACACCTGAACATGGAAAAATTTTCTCCTTTTCTTAGGTGAAATAACCATAATCAAAATTAATAAGAACTCCCTCATACACAATCTTTCACAAGTCTTATTTTCACATATCCCAAAGCAAGGTGATCACAACACAATTTTGAAGAATCTCTTATGTAGAGAAAAAAATGGAAGATTTCTGTTAACGATCTGTTTTAGTGAAGGACCAGAAAGTTAAAAGAACTCTCTCTTTTTTGCTACTTCTTCCCAAATATTTTATTGGTATCTTTGATGAGTCATTAGTAGGAGTGTATTTAGAGTGTGTGTCTCAATAGAGCAACTCTCTATTTGTATATAGAGTTGTCACTTGTTCATTAAAGACAATTATTGTTAGGTATGTGTAAGACAACGTACAAGTACTAAGAATACAAAGATAGTAGTCTCCATCTCTGCCTAGTGAATTTCACAATTTATTTGAGGAAGACAAATGAGTAAATAATTACCAAGTATTGCAAATAATTACAATATACAGGGACAATGGTTTATATAGGATGCTAAGTGCAGATTAGGGGCCTCTAACCCATGCTGGAAAGAGGTCAAGAAAAGCTTCCTGAGAGAAAACAGCTGAGCTGAGTCTTAACGAATGAGCATGGTATGCTTGAAGGTGGCAAGAAGGGAGAAAGGACATCAGGTGAGAAAGGAAGTGGGGGAATGATATTGATACATTTGAGGTCATAATGGAGGCAGAAACTGCAGAGGAAAAGAACAAGTGGAAGTACACTAAAGATGTATTTAGGAAATGTAATCAACAGGACTCTGGACAACTGAGTAGGGAGGGCAAAGCATGGAGAAGAACGTTGGATGACTTCCAGTCTCCTGGTTGGAATTGTAGGTGGAATGTCATATCATTTACCAATTCATGGAATATATTTGCAAGAGAGAATAACAGATGATGAGTTCAATTTTGGATTTATTAAGCTTGAATTTCCTGTGGTATATTCATTTTTGTTTAGAAAGATATGTGGGTTAGTAGTTGAGTAAGCCTGTTTATCCCTTCATAGTTTATTCTTCCCCTACTTTTCAAATAATATGTGTGATGTCTGGAATTGATATTCTTTTCCATTGCCTTTGAAAGAGATGTTCCTAGCATGGCACTTCAACCAAATCTAATTTCTACAACTGTCACCAGAATTAAATTCATCAATAAGAGTTCAGTTTCAATTAGTAGGTAAGCCTAATAGGCTAAATATTTTTGGCAGACTAAAGTACTTAGCGTGTACTAAATCCTGAGTCAATGCTTGCTGAATGAATGATTGAATAGTTGAATAATCATGGTGTGATGTCAGTACTATATTAAGTTCCATACAAAAAAAAAGACTACAAAGTAATGATTCTAACTAATCTCCTCTATTTTTCTGTTGGTTCTATATTAACTTCCTCTAACTTCTCATACCTGATCATGGTGCAAAGAAACATTTGCTGCTAAACAGTTCATCAATATCATTTTAAACACCTTTGAACATCAAGGATTTGCACTCAAATCGAAGTAAAATACAACTGTCTAAGAGGGATCGTGAGAAGAGAATGGTCAAAGGTAGCATACTGGAATAACTAAAAAGATTCCATAGAAATTTACTGAAGTAAGTCTCAAGAAATTTAACAAAATAATCCGTGCCTAGAAAATTTAGCACAATATAAAGCCAATGAAGATGAAAAAGTCATTTCTGTATACAAATTTCACTAGGCTCATGTATCTAGGAGGCCACATAACCACAGACCCTAATACAGTAAACCTGAAAAAATTTTCTAAATATTATCTCAATATACTGCCAAGTATTACTGCTTATAAAATTATGGGACACCTATCTATCCTAAAATAAAATAAAAGTTTTCCCAGAAATTTAGTTCCAATTGTCAGAGGCAATTCTTGCTTACCAAATGGCTTTTAGAAGACTGGGGGGCACGCTGGCCCTGTGGCCCAGTGGTTAAGCTCTGTGCTCAGCTTCAGCAGTGCAGGTTGGGTTCCTGGCGTGGGCCTACTCCACTTGTCGGCAGCCACACAATTTTCAAAGCTTTAATTGTAATTTCTTTCCCTGATTTCCAGGACTACATAAGTAGTGCTAATCCTCATATAATTCTCCATTAAATCTCTAAAAATATGTTTGTGAATATTAGGTAAATAATAATATATTTTTGTTTCAACCAAGTACTTTATACCATACATTTGATAAATGAGACTATGTCTGTATGTGAATATCTCTCTAGGAAAAAGAACATTTGTTTACTCAAATTCATATACAAATCAGAAAGCATTTCCTTTTGGAGTTTTATAATGTATTTTATATGTTTAACGTTTACAGTTCTTCCATTTTAATTTTGATAATTAAAAGATGAGAAAACCTCATAAAACATATAGCTGAGTAACAATGGCTTCTAGTAAAATGTAATAAGATTTCCGAACTGACTCAGGCAACCCATAAAAGTCCTTATGATATTTTCTTGTCTCCCTCAAATGGCTTGCTTATTCAATATATAAGGTACAAATTTTAGATATTAATCTTCAAGTCAATTTAAAAGGTAAAATGCCTGTTAGATAGCTCTTTCTGGCTGAAATGTATATCCACAGCAGAGTCAACTTCTGCTCTGTACTAAAAAGCTGTGTAAATAGATATATTATATCTAGAACAGACTCACTCATCTTAAAAACAAGGTTTGTTAATCTGCCCTTAGATTTAAACATTCTTCCTTAGCAGAAAATCTATCAGGAATTGAGTAAACAGACTTCTTAAAGAACAATAAACTCAAGAGGAATTAATGCTGCAACATTTTTAAATGATTTATTATTTAGACTTAAATTAATATTTAACGTAAATATATCATTTTAGACCTGGATGAGATCTTGGAAATCATGTAATCTAACTTTCTCCATTTCTTTTCTTTTTGGAAAAGAAGAACCAAACAAGTTAAATGGCCATGCATGGCTCCACAGCAAATGAGTGTCCAAGTGAGAACCAGACCCAACCCTTAAGATCTCTTATCTATTGCTTATCCCAACATACTACACAATAAGTAGTTTCTGCCTATATTGGGTCAAGATTTTCTTTTGTTTTTTAAAATTTTTTGTTAGTGTTATTATTATTATTATCATTATTTTGGTGAGGATGATTGTCCCTGAGCTAACATCTGTGCCAATCTTCCTCTATTTTCTATGCGGGATACTGCCACAGCATGGCTTGAAAGTTGTGCATAGGTCTGCACCCAGGATCCGAACCTGTGAACCCTGGGCCACCAAAGCAGAGTGTGTGAACTTAGCCACTATGTCACCAAGCCAGCTCAAAGATTTTATTATTTTTTGTCAGATGTTACTTTCAAAATTTCTTTAGTATATATAGATGTAGACAGGCTATTTGTTCTTTCATATATGTAATTTTAAACTGCTGTGATTTTTGTCTTTTGTGTGTCCAATATTTTAGAATATTTTTTACTGTCAACTTTTTTACTTCTTTTTTTAATTCATTGAATATGACCATTTAATTTTTTAACAGTCTATGCAAGGTAGGGGTAGAAATGGCAAATATTACATTGATATTTTATTTGTTTTTAATACAATTCAAGAAACTTAGGAAGTATAAAAGCTATAATAAAAAATGTAAAAAACTAAAATCTCTATAAATAAAATAAACAAATATATGTATGTACATATGTATGTAGATACTTGTTATATTGCTATTTACTATTCAAAACATTTTGTGATATGGAGCCGATTACTATCTCCATGAGAACATCAAAGTTACAATGATTTGGTTTCCTTCGTAAAAATAATTCTTGTGTGATATGAATTTGATTTCACATCACATCCTTTAGGGATCTCAATCACAAACATCTGAATAGAATATTCAGAATATTACTGTCATCTATATTGAAAAGTTGACACAGTATAATCAACACAACCATGTTCTGTTTTTAGCTTTATCCATTTATGTCTCAGTAGATTGAAAGCTTTCTCTCTGATTCTAATTAAGCCTTATTTGCTGAAATATGACATACACAATTAGCTGGAACTCAGAACTGTGAAAAATAACCATAGCTTTTTGTTAAGTGAATGCTACTAACAAATGCAGCCATGGTTATCAAACAGTGGATCTGGAAATTCAAATGTGTCAGATACACCTGGAGGGCTGAGCCCACCCCTAGAGTTTGTGATTCTGGAGGTCAGGGGTGGGGCTAAGAATTTACATTTCTAGTAAGTTCCCTGGTGATGCTGTTGCTGGAGAACCACTGCCTTACAGAATTCTCCTCCAACAAAGAATCTAGATTTGTCCTTACATGTATTGCTGCCTAAATGTGGACTTTAGACCATGTATAGACAGATATACGCATGCACTTTATTCATTCAAATATCTGTAGATGTGTTTGCCTGTGAAGTTTCATCAGATTTTAAACTGGTACAAAGTCCTCTCATAATTGAATATGTGAGATCATGGAACTGGGAATGTAAAAGAGCTAAAGAATACTTAGCAACAGTGCCAGAATTTCTAGTGTCTGTCCTCTCAGAGACATCAATCTGAACAGTTATCTCTGCACAAAAATACCTTCATAAGGGCTAAAGATTCCAGGCGAGGGGTTACAGCACCCTGTGAAGCACGAAATAAGGAAAGACACACCGAGGAGCAGAGAAAGATCGATTCACATCTATGTTTGCAGCCCAATGCAGAAAGAAACACCCTCCCTGGGGGAGAAGAGAGAAGTGAGCACCCTACTTCAGTGCAGACCCCAGTGCTGGCTGTCCCAGCACCAGGCTGACTCCTGAGGTCCTAGGTGCCTCCCATGGTACCAGGGTCCTGGAGAGTTCTTATGAATCCAGGCCCCCAGCCCACACTGGCACCAGTGGGCTCCCACAGCCTCAAGGCAGCAACTGTGACATCAAATTTTCAGTAAATTCCCATGAACTCAGGCTTGTGGCTCATCCCAACACCAGCCAGCTCCCACAGACTCCTGGCACCTACACCAGACTCCTGGCACCTGCCCCAGCACCAGGCCGGCACCCACAGCCCCAGGCTCTCGGCAGGCTTCCACAGCCTAAGACCCTCAGCCTGATCCAGAGCTGGGCTAGACCCAATGGCCCCAGGATCCACATGGGTTCCTGTGAACTCAAGTTCCTGATCTGCATAAGCACCAGTTGAACCTGGTCGCCTTCTTATTTCCGTGTTTCAGGCTGGCTCCCACAAACCCAGGCTCCCAGCCTGCCCCAGCACCAGGCTGGTCCCCACAGACCAACCTCTAGGCCACCCCCTGGGAGCACCAGCCTATAACTCACTCCCACAGACCCAGGCTGTTGGCCTGCCACAACACCAGGTTGGCTCCATGGCCTCAGCCTCTAGGCTGGCTTCTGTGAAACCAGACTCTTGGATGATCCTAGCACTAAGCCAGGCCTTAGGACTCAGATTCCAGGCTCACCCTGTGGTCCCTGGCACCCAGTCAGCCCCCATGGACCTGGGCTCCAGGCCCACCCTGTGAACCCAGGCATCAGGCTATTCCCAGGGACCCAAGCACAAGGTCTGCCCACCTGCTGACCCAAGCAGCAGATCTGCCTGCCCAAGGACTCCAGTAGCAAGTCCACCCACAGACACCACCAGATGGCACACCCGGAATCCCTGGATGGGCTGACTGTTGAAAAGCTTTGCTTTCTGATGCTAGTCTGTAAAGACTGGAAGAAGTGTCTACTTGCTCAAATATGCAGATACCAATGTAGAAAAACAAGGATCATGAATAATCAAAGAAATATGACACCACCAAAGAAAACTAATAAAGCTCCATTGACTAACCTTAAAGAAATGGAGATCTATAAACTGTCTGACAAAGAATTCAGAATAATCTTATTAAAGAAATTCAGTGAACTGAAAGAAATACAGAGAGACAACTAAATGAAAGTAGGAAAACAATGCATAAACAAAATGAGAAGTTCAAGAAAGAAATAGGAATCACTAAAAAAATAAACACAAGTTCTAGAGTTGAAGAATACCGTGACAAAACTGAAGAATTCAATACAGAGCTTCAATAACAAACTTGATCAAACAGAAGAAAGACTTGGTCAATTAGAAAACAGGTCATTTGTAATCATCTGGTCAGGGGAGCAAAAAGAAAAAACAACGAAAAAGAGTGAAGAAAGTCTATGTGAATTATGGAATACTGTTAAAAGAAACAATCTACACCTTACTGGAGTCCCAAAAGGAGAAGAGAGGTAGAAAGAAGCTGAAAGCTTATTTAAGGAAATAATGGGTTAGAACATTTCAAATCGGAGGAGAGATTTAGACATCCAAGTTCATGAAGCTAATAGGTCACCCCAAAATCTCAATGAAAAATGAGATTCTCCAGGACACATTATAATAAAACTGTCTAAACTCAGACAAAGAGAATTTTAAAAGCAGAAAAAGAAGAACAGATTTCTTACCTATAAGAGAACCCCCATAAGTCTATCAGCAGATTGCTCAGCAGAAACCTTGTAGGCCAAGAGAAAGTAGGATAATATACTCAGAGTGCTGAAAGAAAAAAATTGCCACCCAAGAATACTTTATCTGGCAAAGTTGTCTTTCAGAAATGAAGAGAAGATAAAAACTTTCTCAAACAAACTGAAGGAGCTCATCACCACAGTACCTGTCTCACAAGAAATGCTAAATGTAACTTTCCAAGCTGAAATTAAAGGCTTCTAATTAGTAACATGAAAACATATGAAAATATAAAACATGCTGGTAAAGGTAAGTATATAGTCAAGTTCAGAATACTCTAATACTGTAAAATAGCGGTGTGCTTATCACTTAATTATAGTATAAAGCTCAAAGGACAAAAGTATTACAATAACTATAGCTGCAATAAGTTTCTAATAGATAAACAATATAAAAAGAGCTAAACTATGACAACAAAAACATAAAATATGAAAGTGGGGGAATAAAAGAGTAGAGTTTTTATAGGCAATCACAGTTAGGATGTTATCACTTTTAAAAAGACTGTCATATTTATAAGATATTTTATGTAAGCCTCATGGCAACCACAAAGCAAAACACTACAGTAAATATCCAAAAGATAAGAAGAAAGCAATCAAAGCATACCACTATGGAAAACCACAATTCACAAAGAAAGACAGCAAGAGAGAAAGAAGGGAACAAGGAAACTATAAAAAAGACAGAAAACAACAATATGGCATTAGTAAGTCCCTACATATCAATAATTGCTTTAAATCGATTAAATTCTACATTCAAAAGGCATAGAGTAGGCCAGCCAGGTGGCACAGCAGTTGTGTACATGTTCCACTTCAGCGGCCCGAGGTTCACCTATGCACCACTTATCAAGCCATGCTGTGGCAGGCATGCCATATATAAAAAAAGAGAGGAAGATGGGAATAGATGTTAGTTCAGGGCCAATCTTCATCAGCAAAAAGAGGAGGATTGGCAGCAGATGTTAGCTCAGGGTTAATCTTCCTAAAAAAAAAAAAAAAGAAAGCAAAATATATCTTGCAACAAATGAATATGGAAGCACACATACCAAAACTTATGGGATGCAGCAGTTCTAAGAAGGAAGTTTATAGCAATAAATGCCTACATTAAGACAAAAGAGAGATCACAAATAAACAATCTAACTTTAACCTCAAGAAATTAGAAAAAGAGGAACAAACTAACCCCAAATCTAGCAGAAGGAAAGAAATAATAAAGATTAGAGCAGAAATAAACAAAATAGAGAATAGGAAAACAATAGAAAAGATTAATAAGACTAAGAGTTGATTCTTTGATAAGATAAACAAAACTGACAAAACCTTAGCTGGACTAACCAAGAAAAAAAGAAAGAGGACCTACATAAGTAAAATTATAAATGAAAGAGCAGACCTTGCTCTAATACCCCAGAAATACAAAGGATCTTATGAGACTATTATGAATAATTATACATCAACAAATTGGACAACCTAGGAGAACTGGATAAACACATAGAAACGTACATCAAACAAGACTGAATCATGAGGAAATAGGAAATCTGAACAGACCAATAACAAGTAAGAAGATTGAATCAGTAATCAAAAACCTCTCAACAGGGGCTGGCCCCATGGTGTAGTGATTAAGTTCGGCACACTCTGCTTCAGTGACCCTGGATCACAGGTTTGTATCCTGGGCGTGGACCTACATCATTCATCAGCCATGCTGTGGTGGTGACCCACATACAAAATAGAGGAAGATTGGCACAGATGTTAACTTAGGGCTAATTTTCCTCAGCAAAAATAAATAAATAAATAAAATTCAAAAATTAAAAAAAATATATTAAAAACCTCCCAACAAAGAGAAGCTCAGGACCAGATGCTTTTACTGGTGAACTCTACCAAACATTTAAAGAAGACTTAATGACAGTCCTTCTCAAACTCTTCAGAAATTTGAGAGGAGGAAAAACTTCCAAACTCACCTTACAGGGTCAGCATTACTCTGATACCAAAATCAGATAAGAGCACTACAAGAAAGAAAACTATAGGCCAATATCACAGATGAATATAGATACAGATATTCTCAACAAAAACTAGCAAACTGAATTCAATAGCATATTAAAAAGCTTATACACTATGATCAAATGGGATTTATCCCTTGGATGCAGAATAGTTCAACATACACAAATAAATAAATGTGATACACCATATTAATTGAATGAAAAATAAAAATTGTGGGATTATATTAATAGATGCAGAAAAAACATTTGACAAAATTCAACATCTTTTCATGATAAAAACTCTCAACAAATTGGGTATAGAAGGAATTTAACCCAACATAATAAAAGTCATATTTGAAAAACCCACAGTTCACATCATACTCACTGGTAAAAGGTGGAAAGCTTTCTTGCTAAGATCTGGAACAAGACAAGGATGCCCACACTCATCACTTTATTCAAAGTAGTGATGGAAGTCCTAACTAAAGCAATTAGTGAACAAAAAGAAATAAAAGTCATCCAAATCATAAATGAAGAACTAAAATTGTCTCTGTTAGTAAATGATATGATCTAATATATAGAAAAATGCTGAAGGCTCCACCGAAAAACTGTGAGAATTAATAAATGAATTCTGTAAAGTTACAGGATAAAAATCATCGTGCAAAAATTCGTTGCATTTCTATACACTAATAATGAACTGTATGAAAAAGAAATAATGAAAACAATTCCTTTGCAATAACATCAAAAATAAAATTCTTAGGAATGATTTTAAACAAGGAGGTGAAAGATTTATACACTGAAAATTACAAGACATGGGTGAAAGAAATTAAAGTCACAGATACATGGACAGGTATCCCATATGCATGAATTGGAAGAATTAATATTGTAAAATGTACATACTACCCAAAGTCATTTACAGGTTCAATGCAATCCCTATCAAAATTTCAATGGAAGTTTTTACAAAAATAGAACAAATTATCCTAAATTCATGTGGAATCACAAAAGACTCCAAATAGCCAGAGCAATCCTGAGAAAGACCAAAGCTGGAGGCATTATACATCCTAATTTCAAACTTTATAATAAAGCTATAGTAATCAAAACAGTATGGTACTGGCATAAAAACAGACACAGAGACTAATGGAACAGAATTGAGAGGTCAGAAATAAACCCATGCATGTACAGTCCACTAATATTTGACAAAGAAGTCAAGAACTCCCAATGGAAAAGAATAGTCTCTTCAATTAACGGTGTTGGGAAAACTGGATATTCACATGCAAAATAATTAAATTGGACTTCTATTTTACACTACTCACAAAAATTAACTACAAATGCATTAAAGACTTAAATGTAAGATCTGAAACCGTAAAACTCCTAGAAGAAAACATAGGAAAAAAGCTCCTTAAAATTGGTCTTGGCGATGATTTTTTGGATATGATATCAATAGCACAAATAACAAAAGCAAAAATAGATAAGTGGGATTACATCAAACTAAAAAACTTCTGAACATCAAAGGAAATAATCAGTGAATGAAAAGACAACATAGGGAATGGGAGAAAATATTTGCAAATCATCTATCTGATAAGGGGTTACTATCCAAAATATATAAAGAACTCATATAACTCTATAGTGAAAACCAAATCATCTAATTAAATGTGAAGAAAAAATAAACAGACATTTTTCCAAAGAAGATATACAAATGGGCAACTGGTATATGAAAAGATGCTCATCATCACTAATCATCAGGGAAATGCACATCACAAGCACTATAAGATATCACCCATTAGAATGGCTGTTTTCAAAAACACAGGATATGTGTTGGTGAGGATGTGGAGAAAAGGAAATTCTTGTGCCCTGTTGGTAGGAATGTAAATTGGAACAGACACTATGGAATATAGTATGGAGGTTACTTAACAATTAAAATAGAACTACTATATAATCCAGCAATCCCACTTCTGGGTATATATCTGAAGGGAAGGAAATCACTATTATCTCAAAGAGATGTTTGCACCCCATATTTATTGCAACATTATTCACAATAGCCAAAATATGTAAACAACTGACATGTCCATCAGTTGATGAGTGGATAAAGAAAATGTTGTATACATATACAATGGAATATTCATCCACAAGAAAGACGGAAAGCCTGCCTTTTGTGACTATGTGGATGGATCTTGAGGGCATTATACTGAGTGAAATAAATTGGAGAGAGCAAGGCAAATGCTGTATGTTCTCACTTAAATGTGGAATCTGAAAAGCCAAACTCATAGAAGTAGAGCGTTACATGGTGGTTGCTAGGGATTTGGGCATGTGGAAATTGGGGTGATATTGGGTCAAAGGGTACAAACTTCCAACTATGAGATGAATAATTTCTGGGGATCTTGTGTACAGCATGGTGAGTATAGTTAATAATACTATATTATAAATTTCAAAGTTGCTAAGAAAGTAAATCTTAGATGTTATCACCACATACAAAAAAGATAAAATATGTGAGGTGATGGATGTGTTAGCTAACCTTAGTGTGGTAATCATTTCGAATAGATGTGTGTATGAAATCAAGTTGTATACCTTAATCTTACATATATTTCAATTATATCTCAATAAAGCTGGAAAAACAGGGATATTTAGATTTTAGTGGTGAGATTTCACTATCAGAACCTCTTAGCACTCCTCTTTCTGTGCTTCTTATCCAGATTATCAAGTCGTTAAAAAATCAGCCTTATATGCACTGTATCTTGGCAGGTGTTGACTTTATCCCTATAGACAATAGTTCTCACTCTTAAGAGTCATCAGAATCACCTGAGAAAGCTGTTGAAAGACAAATTGCTAGGCCCCACCCCCAAAGTTTCTGATTTGGTAGGTCTGGGGTGAAGCCCAAGAATGTGTTTCTAACAACTTCCCAGAGGTTGCTGCTGCTGCTGCTGTTCCAGAAACCACAGTTTGAGAACCACTGCTCTAGACCCTGGACTGATGCAGATATCTCAGAGGGGAAACACACAGAAATATAATGGACACATAGACTCTGGATAGTTCGTGAAGCCTGGTGTGTTTACTTTGGAAAAGAAGAAAGCATACCAGATCATTTCCGAGATCCTTCCAGTTTTAAAATTCTCTCATTATGTGTTGTAAAATTTGTAAAGTTCTACTGCTCTTATATCAAATTCTTCTTTTAAAATTCAGTGGAGTTATTTAATGATAATCTCTATTACATCATCTAAGTAAAAATTTTTTCAAGGTCTTCATATGTGTTATATGTCCAAAATAATGTTACATTTGTGAAATTTACAAAATTCAAATTTTATGATAATCACTTGAATTGTTTTGACAAAATTAAAGTAAAATAAATCTTTATAGAGGAAACTAGTTTGCTCATTAGATTCAGACATGAGGCAGTTTCTGTGATATTAACCAAATTATGAATTTTTTGAATAAATTCATGAAAGTTGTTTCCTACTTCTACTTGTGAATTTTACTTTTCCTAGCTCTAAAATTCAAAGGCTAAATAACCTCATAATGAGAAGGCTTTAGGGCACTGTTGATTGGTTTCCGGCATATATCTACCATATAGTAGAGGTGGTTAGAAAGTTTAAGATAAATATACCCAGATAGAGTTAATGAAATAATGAATTAATATAGTAATTTGACATATATATATTTAAAATATGTTAAAGCTATTTGTGGACATGTGAATCATAAAGATCACAAAATAAAGTTATTCCACTATTGGCCAATGTTAAGCAATCAATTAAGGGAGAAATTTATTATGAAGTAGACTATTTAAAAGCTTTTATTGACAGTATTCATTTTAATGATACCTGAGCCAGAGTTGTTACTAGGTTACGCTATGTTGATCATTCACTACAGACCTCTGGCTATTAATACATGCATAAAATCTGAAACTTAATATTGCTTTGAGAGTCAAAAATCCATATAAATAATTCATTAGTAGATTAGATAATAATTTATTACTGTATCAAAAATAATTTATTAGCAGATCATATAATAATTGGAAACATCAGGCAATAAAATATCCAGTGGCATAACACAAGGATGTGTACTGCTCTCTTTTCTTTGTTTTTATTTTTACTTTTTGCCTGTGGCTTAAAGAATTGATACCAGTTGAGTAAGGCCTGCTTGTCCCTCAGTGTAGAAAACATATTTTACTAATGAAGATGACATAGTTCCAGGGTCATTAACTAGAACTGGATATCCGAGGTAATTGGAACTGTTGCCTAACTATTGCAGGAATGATTTAAGATTTATTATTCTAATCCAGTTCAATATTTAATAGGATTACAGTAAACAGCCTTTATTGCAATCACCTCAATTATTTAAAAGTAACAAGTTGATCTTGAAGAGAATATCAGAATGATGTGTTACTTAAAGTTAGCAATTCAGCTTATTAGGACTTTATAGACTGAACATTAGGTTATATCCACTTACTGTTTGCTTTCAAGATTAAGGTGTCATTGCTATGACTTATAACTCTGTTCCCTTAGCTATTAATTTGCCTATGTATTGGAGCAGAATACTGGTCCTTTCTTAGGTCAACCTGGGACCTGTCAGCAAGGGTCTCCTGGCATGACCCCAGCAGGCTTCTAGTGAGAAGCTTCCAGTCCCAATTTGCACTCAACTGCTGGCATACAATATTTGCATAGTAGTTACCCATTTAATTCAGTCAACATGTATTTATTGGTAAATTCCAATATGCCAGGAACCAGGCTAAGCTTTGGCAGCACTACAATCCCTGCTTATATGGAAGGTACAGAAAATTGGAGGAGATAATCAAGTAAATAGACTTTTCAATACAGTATTTTTAGTACTAAGGTAAAGATAAGAAGAGAATAATATTGGAATATGAAAGGTGCACCTAACTCAGACTAAGGGATTAAGGGAAAGCTATCTAGAGCAGCTTATTTCGGGGGTATATCCAAATAATAAATGGGATTTAGCAGATGAAGAAGAAGAAAGAAAGTTCTAGACAGAGAGATCAACAAAAAGACAGCCCAGAGGAAAAAAAAAAAAGACCTTGAATTGGTTTTTATAAATACAACACTTCAGTATGACTTGAGCATAGGGTACAAAATGGTGAAGAGAGAGACGAGATACGCAGCAATTAGATTAATCAATAACCTCATAGACCAGGGAGAGGCAGTTGGAGTTAATAAAGACGGTCCATGCTGTAGGCTGACATGTGATATTTGAAATGACCAGACATGCATTCTAGAAAATCTCTCTGGCTACAGAATTGAAAGAAGAGTGATGGGAGAAGGCCTGTACTTTCATGACCAGTTTGGATGTTCTTGGTAATTATGGAGAGAAGCAGTGTTGGATTGGATTAAAGTCCTGGCATAATGTATTGGTTTCCTAGCAGTGTGGTAGCAAATGTCACAAACTGGGTGACTTAAAACAACAGAAATTTATTCTCTCACAGTTCTGAAGACCAGGAGTCCAAAATCAAGGTGTAGGCAGGGCCATGCTCTCTTTGACAGTCCGGGAGGAGAATCTGTTCCATGCCTTTCTCTTAGCTTCTGGTATTGCCGGCAATCCTTGGTGTTCCTTGGCTTGTAGACAGATCATTCAAATCTCTATCTCGGTCATCGCATGATATTCTCCCTGGGTGTCTTCACATCATCTTCCCTCTACGCATGTCCACTTCTGTATCTCATCCCGTCCTCTTATAAGGACATCAGTCATATTAGAATAGGGCTCATGCTAATGACCTCATGTTAACTTAATTATACCTGCAAAGACTCTGTTTCCAAATAAGGTCACATTCACAAGGTACTGAGTGTTAGGACTTCAGCATATCTTTTAGGGGGAACACAATAAAATCCATAACACAAAATATAAAGAAAATAGCAGTGGAATAATTAAAGAGATGTTATGGGACTGCAATTGAAATTGAACTTGGGAAAAGGTATATATGGTAGACAGCATGTGAAGAACCAACTTTGAACCCCACATTTCTTAATTAAACAGGTTTCTGGTATAGTTGTCCAGTATTTATCACAACCTAACTGTAGGAATGAGTAGAACCTTCAAGTCAAGATTTTCTTAATCTGGCTGGGCTTCAAGAGCATAATTGAACAACCTTATATTTACAAGCAATTTGTGTGTGTGTGTTTATGTGCCTTTGGGCATGTTTCTTAGGATTATGTCAATAGACTTATTAGATTCTCGAAGAGAAACATGACTGTTCAATACTTCAAATATCACTGCATAGGGTCTCTATAACTTTGATTTTATCCTTACATTTAGGCAGAGTATATAGCTGTATATTTGATCCACATTGATTGGGCCCAAAGTAGCATTTCTCTTACTGAACTGTGCTTGGTATAGTGTAATTGGTCCATGTGGAGAGCAGTAGGCGGAGTCCTATAAAAACTGTTACATATTTAGGGTGGGGATATTGTTGAAGATGTTCTTTACTACATTGTACTACACTATAGCTTTTTTCTTTTTGAGAACCCATAAAATGCAGTTATCTCAGTTACACTGTCAGGAATTGCTGTGCTTCTCTGAAACTTAGTTGTTTATATCTTAAGACATTGTGAATTGTATAACTGATTGCACTTTTTAGCTTTGCCTGAGCAGCAGAAAGCTCAGGGGTGGGCGAATTATCAAACCGAGTCAAAGAAAGTATGGAGTAACTTTAACGTGCATTTTGTGTTCTAATGTTATTCCCAAATTCATGTATTGTTTTACCTTCATTTTTTTGGCTCAATTTCTCCATTTATTTACCCTCTCTTGTTTTCATTAATTATTTCATTTATTTATCTAATGAACAAACAATAATTGAGCACCTACCATAACCATGTATTAGGTATTGCACCAGTTCTCTGGATTCAGTGGTAGATAAATATGATCTCTGTTCTCAAATATCTCACAGTCAAGAAGGGAAGGTAGTCACAGGTTAATACTTACAGTAGATTGTGATTAACAATGATGGCACTGAGAAGGGAAAGCAGTGCAACCACATCAGACAAGGCTGTCTGAGGAAGAGATAGCTGAGCTGAGCACTAAGTAGAAGTTAGTCAAATAAAAACTGAAAGGAGCAAACTCTGATAAAAAAAATTTTAAAAATCAAAATCTCTACATAAATGGTGAGATATTCCATGTTTGTGAGGTAGAAGATTTAATATTGTTAAGATGTCAGTTCTTCTCAACTTGATCAGTAGATTCAATGCAATCTCCATCAAAATCCCAGCAAGTTATTTTGAGGATGTGCACAAACTGATTCTAAAGTTTATATAGAAAGGAAAAAGACCCAGAATAGCCAACACAACAATGAAGAAAGAGAACAAAGTTGGGGGACTTCAGCCCTTAATGTAAAGAGCTACAGCATTGTTCCCATTGTTTCTTTCTCTGGCCTCAAGTAGTTTCCTTCTGTGCATATGCTGGTCTGAATACTTAAGGGAGCCTTCCACAAATCCCCAGAATTTTCTGTCTTTTTCTCTGCAGCTCTCTATATCACTCTGATCTTTGTTCTTTAGATGTCTTGGTCTTCCCAGACCCCCAGCTCCATCTCATCAGTTCAGCTCCATTTCTGCACTAGGGCCCTGCTTCTCTCTCAAGGCATTAAGCTGGGACAATCATAGGGCACATCTCATTTGTTTCCCACCGCTTAAGGATCACTGTCCTTTTTTGACTGACGTGTAATATCTTTAAGACCATTGTTTTATACATTTTGTCTGTTTTCCATAGTTTCAAGTGTGAGGACTAATTAGATTCCCTGCGATTTTATCTTAGTTAGAAGTAGAAGTCACTAGGACACTTTTGAGAATAAAAAAGACAGTATTAATATTTATCCCATTACAGTAAAGAACGTTATGTGAAGCCCTCCAAGAACCCAAGTGAACAAGGATTTAAAAAGGAGAAAGTGATAACATAGTTGGATATATCCTTTGATCTTGACAAGTAAGAGGAACTAGTGACCAGAGAGGCCTGATAAATAGAATGGAGGGAACAGAAGTAGATTATAGTGAACTAATGCTTAAGTGGGAGTTAAGAAGTGGAAAAAGCAAGTCAAGATGACATTCTTAAGAAGCTGAGTTAAGCAGTGATGGAAAGGTGTTGGATGGCCTTATAAAGCAAGACAGAATCAAGGAAGGTGTTTTTGTTTACCGCCAAAATCTTTGTTGAGATAAAAAAAGAAAGGAAATTAAAACTGACTATGGATAGGGCAGAGGTTTGTAAGTAATGGCCTATGGACTGGCCACCAGTTTGTGTAAATAAAGTTTTATTGGAACAAAGCCATTCCTATTCACTTACATGTTGTTTATGGCTGCTTCTGTGCTACAACAGCAGAGCTGAATAGTTGTAACAGAGATCATATGGCCCAAAAGTCAAAAATATATACTATCTGAATTTTCACAATTTTCCAACCCCCACACTAGAGATCCAACATGCTATCAAAGCATGTAATGTATTTCTAGTCATCAAGAGTTCCAAATTCAGCAGCATTCATTTTTCAATGCAGTATACTTGGACAGATAATATATTAATAATGTTAATGGAAATGAAAACAGTCTTGGATTTTTCATCTTGGATAATGAAGGGATAAAAATAATTTCTAAAAATAAAATTGGGTTTTATTTTAATATTAGATTAAAAAGTTAACATTGCACACAACAGTTTGTGAGCAAGTTATTTTTTTTAATGGCAGAATTAAATTAAGTGAGAAGTTTTATTACTTAAAATGTTTTTTTCAATTAGTAACTTGGTGTGGACATTAAATTACACACCCTGCAGAATTTCAATAAAGAATGATAGCTGGGATCTATGTTATTTGATTTTGATTTTCAAATATATAATATCCTATCATATTCAATGTCAATTTAATAACAACTGAGTGATTCAGTCTTTAATAACTTTTGAACTTTCTCTAGGCAAAGAAGTGAAGCCTACACCTCCACGTATGTTATGTGCATGCCAAAAAAAATAAATAAAGCAAATCTTAAATGCTTGCTTTTACTTATCCTTTGATTCCATGTTGAGTATTTTGCTTAAAGTCGAAGGTTTAACTATTTTGTATAGACAATGTGACTATTATCCTGAGTGTATTTCTGAGAATATGATATGCTGAAATTTTCCTTCGTCCTTTATTCGCTGGAGGTACAAATCAATACCTTTCATTAACTTCTCATTAAAAATCTTAGTTCACGTTTACATTTTTTCTGAAAATAATTCTTATTGTGATTGATAATGAGGAACTTTTATTTGTGTTAATTTTCTGCAATCATAAGAAGAAGAAAATTAATATGACAGATAACAAAACCAATGAATAATAGGTAAAAGAAATATGCATGAATACAGGAAATAAATATTTATATAATCATCATTACTAATGTTTCCCAATATTTTTAGAGCCACAAGTAAAAAAACAAGAGAAGCCAGGTATGTATGTTTCATATATCGATTCATACTTGCATTCCATAGTTATAAAGAATAGCATAATCCTTCTTGCAAATGTTGTGTCCTAGTGCAAATGCTATACCAAAATTTTATCCTTGACCAACTTTTTAAAATAAAACATACATAATATGCATTTATCTATACTGTCTGTTCCTAGAAAAAACCCTATTTACTCATGTGAAACCGACGAGAAATTCATATGTTTCAGAAGAAACAATTGACTAAGTGAGTTGAGTTCTACAAAACCCCTTTTTTTGCTGATTACTATAGGACACAGACAGTGTGTCAGAAAAACAGCTGCTCTCACTCTTCTATTTTTGGGGGCTCCGGAGTCAGATGAACATTTCTGAGGACTTCATTAGGCAGCAGAAACTTTAAAGCAACAAACAGCAATCTGATTCTCAAAACACTTAAAACTGTGGTTCACGTTTCCCAACTGTATTAGCGTTACAGGGCTGCTGTCATCAAATGCCACAAAGGAGGGGGCTTACATCAACAGAAATGTGTCCTCTCACAGTTCTGGAGGTTGGAAATCTGAAATCAAAGTGTCAACAGGGCTGTGTTTCCCTTGAATCCTGTAGGGAAGAATTCTTTCTTGCCTTTTCTGGTGTTTTTGAGCAATCCTTGGTGTTCTCGGCTTGAAGATGTATCGCTGAGATCTCAGCCAGTGCCATCACATGGACATCTTCTCCCTTTCTGTCTTTATCTCTGTATCTTTTCTCCTCTTCTTATAATGACAACAATCATATTGGATTAAAGACCCACCCTACTCCCATATAACCACATCTTAGCTAATTACATTTGCAATGATCTTATTTCCAAATAAGGTCACATTCGGAGGTACTGGTTATTAGGACTTAGCATATCTTTAGGAGGATACAATTTAGCCCATAAAGGTCTACCCTCTGACCCTCCAAAATCCGTGTCGTTCACATGTAGCAAAATAGATTCACCCCGTTCCAACATTCCTAAAAGTCTTAACTATTTTAGCATCAACCAAGTCCAAAATTTCATCAATTCCAAGTCCCAAATCTCATTATCTAAATCAGCTATGGGTGAAACTCAGGGTATGATTTTTGTTTTTAATCTTCCTGGATGTTCTCTTTGCATCTTTATTTATTTATTTATTTATTTTTAGTGAGGAAGATTGGCCCTGAGCTAGTATCTGTTGCCAATATTCCTTTTTTCTTTCATTCCTCAAAGTCCCATAGTTGTATATCCTAGTTGTAAGTCCTTCCAGTTCTTCTATGTGGGACGCCAGCACAGCATGGTCTGGCAAGAGGTGCTTAGGTCTGTGCTAAAGTTCCAAACAAGTGAACCCCAGGCTGCCAAAGTGGAGCATGAACTTAACTACTCAGCCGTTCGGCAGGGCTCCCTTGGGGTATGGGTTTTCCTGCAGAAATTCCTCTCTATCTGTGAACCTGTGAGACCAGAAAACAAATTATCTGCTTCCAAAATAAAATAGTGTGACACACTAGGATAGACATTCCCACTTCAAAAGGGAGAAATTGGAAGAAAAGGAGTGGCCACGGCTCCCAAGCAAATCCGAAACAAAGCAGGGCAAATTCTATTAGTGTCAAGTCCTGAGAGTATCCTTTGTGACTCAGTGCTGTGTCCTCTGGGCCTGGTAGGATGGTGGCTCTGCAATCTTGGCTCAGCTGGTTGGCGGCCCTGCCCTCTCTACCCAAGGCAGTCCCATCAGCCTAGGCCTTTGAATTCGTGACTCTGCCCTTGGAGTTATTTCTCCATTTTATGCTGTCTCTGTATATTTCTGTTCATGCCAGCTTTATTTTTGCTTGTATAAATTTCTCAAAAACATCACCAGTCTTGCATTCAATTTATGGGGGTCCAAGCCATTGGACAATAGGGTCCTCCACGATCTTTTCTGGATAACTTCATCTCTATTCCTGCTTTCTGCTGAGATAGTGGATTGGATCCACCAGTTTGTCCAGCCACACCCTTGGTCCTGTCTCCAGGGCACACTATCTAGATAGGCTGAAAATTTTCCAAATCATCAAGTGCTGATTCCTTTTGCTTAATAGTTCACTTCTCATTTATCCTCTCGTTCACATTTTATTGTAAGCAGCAAGCAAAAAACAGGCTGCACCTTCCACACTTTACTTGGAAATTTCCTCAGCTGAATATCCATGATCTTCACTTACAAATTCTAACTTCCACCCAACAAAAGAACACAATTCAGCCAAATTCTCTGCCACTTTATAACAAAGATCACCCTTCCTCTAGTATCCAATTACGTGTTCCTTATTTCCTTCTGAAACCTCACCAAAAGCACATTTAACATTCCCACTTCTAGCAATCTTCTGTTCATGATGATATACGTATTTTCTAAGATGACAGCAGCTCACCTTATGTTCCCCTCCTCAATTCTTTCTGAGTCCTCAGTAGCATGGGCTTTTATGTTAATATTCTGCCAATGGTCTTTTCAAGGCAATCTGTGCTTTTTCAATCAATTGCCTCAAAAATCTTCCACCCTCTACCCACTACCCAATTCCAAAGCCACTTCCACATTTATATGCATTTGTTACAGCAGCACTTCACTTTCTGGTACCAAAATCTATTAGTTTCCTTGTGTGACTGGAATAAAGTACCACAAACTGGGTAGCTTAAAATGACAAAAATTTATTCTCTCATAGTTCTAGAGGCTAGAAGTCCAAAGTCAACGTGACAGCAAGTGACACTCCCTTTGAAACCTGTAGAAGAGAGTCTTTCCTTGTCTCTTCTAGATGCTGGTATTTGCCAACAGTCCTTGGTGTTCCTTGGCTTGTAGATACATCACCCCAACCTCTGCCTCCACCATCATATACCCATCTTTTCCCTGTGTATCTCTATCTCTGTATCTCTTTACCTCTTCTTATAAGGACACCAGTCAGATTGGAGTAAGGGCCCACCCTACTCCAGTATGACCTTAACTTACCTAAACTAATCACATATGAGACAATCCTATTTCCAAATAAGATCACATTCTGAGGTGTGGCAGGTTAGGACTTCAACATATATTTTTGGGACACAGTTCAAGTCATAACATTACTTGTCTAAATTTCTAAATTACGTGAGTACCCAATTAGATATATTTCAAAGACACCCTCCCAACTCTTGTCATCAAATCTTTTATCTTATGTTGACATTGAAACCATTCATCACAACAGTCATCTTGAGAAAACAGAAAATTCAGGTTGAAATCAATTAGCAGTAGCAACAACTTAGTAATAGAGCAGTACATGGAATGATTTTAACTACTGTGCGTTTAATAGTCCAGCACTGACAAACCAACAGGAAACTGGAATAGTTTTTAGTAAACTTCTGCTTTTTCAATTATGGTAAATAAAATAAAATGATTTCCAAAAATGAATTTGTGCTCTAGCTTATTTTTTCAAATTTTAAAATTTCTGCCTTTTGTTTTCCCTTCAGAGTCACAAGCTAAAAAGGAAACAAAATCAGGTAACAATATTTTTATTCTTAAATAGATAACACAGCTGTTATTGCCCTCATTTTCCAACTAAAAGAGGCTTACTGCCCACCAGTGGGGATTTACACAGTCTGCCAGATCCTCATTATTTTTGCAGCTCTATTGCTCAATATGGTTTTACAGCACTTCATCAGATGAAAATGGGGATATTCCATAGGCTAAAACATCCAGAATATGGCTTTAAATGGACTTCGGCAGAGATTCCAGGTTTCAGGAAATATTTCACGGGGTTCTTTGAAACCCAGTACAAGCATGTTTAAATTGTGGTTTATTTCCAATAACACGCCAGAGTTATAAAATCACAAGATCATAGAGTATGGGGATTTGAAGGGAAAGAGGACAAGAATTTATTAAGCCCATTCCCTGCTATGAGCTAAGGAATAGCATAGGATTTTTATTTTCATCAATCACCATGAGAGATATGCAACATGGCAATTATTATCCATATTCAATATCTGTGGAAACAGTTCAATAGACCAAGTTCAGAAAGTTAGCTATTTTCCCAAGACTTCCAAGTTAATAAATGATGGAGCTAAGATTCTACCCATATCTGACTTACTCAAAACCCTGGGTGCTCCCACTAAAACGGTCCCAGACTAATGATCATTTTATTAGGAGGTAACATTGACCTAAAATCAGGGTAACTTTTCTAAGTTTACATTGCCATTTAGTGTTTTATTTCTAGCTCTGGTATCAACTAGCTACTGACCTACGGCAAGTTAAGAAAAACCCTCAGGCTCTTTGGAAGCTATTTCTTCATTATAAAAAATTACATAGCAAGATTCTTCAATATCAACAAATTCAAGAATCCAAGTCTCGATGTA